>NC_135231.1:9505747-9660747 GCF_052324685.1 Brachyhypopomus gauderio | reverse complement strand
GTTAAGCTGTATTTGTGTAACACATTTTATATTAGACATGGTCACAAAGCAATCTTTGTTGACGCTGTAGAGACAGTTGGTGGTAAACTGACTGTGTGCGTGAGATGGAGATCAGACCTATTGGAAATGCTGTCGTCAGACAAACTGGACTCGGTCTACAACAGACGCCAACCCAAGGTTGTGTTCTAATGCAGCAGTACAACACAGCAGCAGGCGGTTGCTTTAGCACAAAAGACGATCCACAAAAGGGGTGTTCTGAGTCACGTTTCCCCTACGTTTCTGTTGAACGGATCAAACGATGTTACTCCAGGACTGCAGGTGGCTACGTCTCGCCATCACCGCCACTGCAGCTCCACAAAGGATAAAAGAGTAAGAAAACATGCGTCAGCACACACGGAAAAGTGGGTGCTGCTCACAGCTCATAGCTCAGTGGGGCAGAGGTATCGTACAGCAGTTTTAGCACGACACCTATAAAAAGACATTTATAATAATTCTGTGCTATTTTTGAGGCATTTTGTGTTTTGAATGTGTTAAAGGACATGGTAACAGGAAGGTATCGGACTTGGTCACTTACTGCATGGTTCTTACAGCAACTAAATGAGAAGATACAATTGCCACTCAAATAATGGGATTATTTCAATTTTAAGGCGGATTTATTCCTTTATAAACATTCTTTATGTTTAGTGTCTAGTTTCACACAATGTTGTTATATTGGATATAACACAAAGCAGAGGACATTATTAGTTTTTAATCGTTAAATAATAATAAGTAAACAATAATACTAAATCGATTTCTGATCATTAAACGGGAATATGTGCCAAACCATAGCAGAATTAGAATATGATATTCAGGGGAAGGTGCAGATAGTGGATTTCAGAGATATTGTGGATTTGTAATTCAGCAATTTCATCTCCTGTGGTCTTAAAATGCTGTTATGATCTTTTATTATTGCCAGACGTTGCTCTCAAAATGGTCCAAATCAGAGCCAGTTATGAGCTTTCTGAATTGGACCATTTACCAAAAACTGCCTGTGTTACAAAGCATATTAGTTTTACAAAGCTATATTTTGATTTTCCTCAAATAAATAATCACACTGAAATGCTGAGTTAGATCTGACATGCTCTATTTGTTTATGGTCAGCCAGTCTAAGGCCTGATGATGTATCAGCTGATGACTGAGGAAGTTAATGGGTTGATGACTCAGTACCAATAATGCACTCCAGCATTTTATTATTATTATTATTATTATTATATTTATTATCTTTATTATTTGCTTCTTTCACTGTTACTTTTATAAATTATGTACTATCTGGGCATTTGCAAATTACCCTAAGCCATGAATAAAAGCATCATCCACAAACTTGACATATCATTTCTAACTATGATTATGGTATTTAAAGACTTAGCAAATAATTCCTAGGCTTAGTGCCTTAGATACTAATATTTTAATGCTTGCTGTTCAGTTATAGGGATGATATTGGAAGCGAAGGAGGGGAGAGATCAGGTCAGGAGAGATCAGACCAGGAGAGACCAGGTCAGGAGAGATCAGACCAGGAGAGACCAAGTCAGGAGAGATCAGACCAGGAGAGATCAGGTCAGAAGAGATCAGACCAGGAGAGACCAGGTCAGGAGAGATTAGACCAGGAGAGACCAGGTCAGGAGAGATCAGACCAGGAGAGACCAGGTCCGGAGAGATCAGACCAGGAGAGATCAGGTCAGGAGAGATCAGACCAGGAGAGACCAGGTCAGGAGAGATTAGACCAGTAGAGACCAGGTCAGGAGAGATCAGACCAGGAGAGGTCAAACCAGGAGAGACCAGGTCAGGAGAATGAGACCAGGAGAAACCAGGTCAGGAGAGATCAGACCAGGAACAATCAGACCAGGAGAAACCAGGTCAGGAGAGATCAGACCAGAAGAGACCAGGTCAGGGGAGATCAGACCAGGAGAGATCAAGTCAGGAGAGATCAGACCAGGAGAGACCAGGTCAGGAGGGATCAGGTCAGGAGACACCAGGTCAGGAGAGATCAGACCAGGAACGATCAGACCAGGTCAGGAGAGATCAGACCAGGAGAGATCAGGTCAGAAGAGATCAGACCAGGAGAGACCAAGTCAGAATTGATCAGGTCAGGAGACACCAGGTCAGGAGAGATCAAGTCAGGAGAGATTAGACCAGGAATGATCAGACCAGGTCAGGAGAGATCAGGTCAGAAGATATCAGACCAGGAGAGACCAGGTCAGGAGACACCAGGTAAGGAGAGATCAAGTCAGGAGAGATTAGACCAGGAGAGATCAGACCAGGAGAGATCAGACCAGGAACAATCAGACCAGGTCAGGAGAGATCAGACCACGAGAGACCAGACCAGGAGAGATCAGACCAGGAACGATCAGACCAGGTCAGGAGAGATCAGACCATGAGAGACCAGGTCAGAAGAGATCAGACCAGGAGAGACCAGGTCAGGAAAGATCAGACCACGAGAGACCAGGTCAGGAGAGACCAGGTCAGGAGAGATCAAGTCAGGAGAGATCAGGTCAGGAGAGACCAGACCAGGAGAGACCAGGTCAGGAGAGATCAGACCAGGAGAGCAGTGTCAAACATAAAGCCAGAAACAGCCCAATGCAGTAAAATACTTTGAGCTTGGAAGAGAGCTGACAGTAAGTATGTCCACTGAAGTGCAGTCCTACACAGTGAAAGATGAAGGGTGGGTTAGACTAGTCTTACATGTCCTCACCGTCTTTATATTGCACTCTTATTTTATTTGCATATTAGATGTTATCTAACTCATGGTCCTTTTCATGCAGCATAGAGATATCATTCATGTTCTTGCTGTCCTTTGGTTCATTTTAACATCATGAGGTCAGCCTCATTCTTTGGCTCCATGTGCTGTGTGCCAGTTACACAATAATTATATGTTATAATAATATTTGTTGTTTTTATAACTATTATCAATAGTAGCAGTAGTAGTTGTTGTTGTTGTTGTTGTTGTTGTTGTGGATGTATTTAAACAGCAATAGCTATGGTTAAACTAGAAGTCAAGAAATCCACATATTTCACTTTGTTTTTCATTTTCTATAAATATTGAGAACTGTTTGTTCATGTAAAGGTTTCATACCATGGTCATACGTGGCTCTGAGACACCGCCGTTGTAAGATGTCTGCATCAGGTTAAGCTGACGGTGGTTTTACTACAAACACCACATATTAACAAACGACCCCTCATCACCACCCATCCACCATCCTGACCTTGAGGACCGTTCCTGACATTTACCTTCAGCCTTCAACTCTGAACCCGTTCCCTCTTTGTGAAGAAGTTCTTACATTCATTTTTCAGATTTCTTAAAATGTTAAAATATTGTGTCCCTAAATGTTACTACTGCATGTGTTGTTAGTGAATACTCCGTAAATAAGTTCTGTAAATGCCAGTAATACACAATAAAGAACCCATCGCTGTAAATACACACATGCATGTTGGTTTTGACTTACTCCCAGCTGAACTCCCAGACCTGGTTTTGCCGTCTTTCACCACACTGCTGTCTTTCTGCATTGGTTGACCTCTGTAGCTAACGAGCGTTTTTGAGCAATGACGCAGTGATCTTTCGACACAGCCCCTGCAGCACGGTCTCTGGCCCCATAGCTCTAATTTAAAAGTAGCTCACTCATTATAGTGATATGGATGGAACAGTTGCAGACAGCAGAGATGACAAGCGTTTTCCGTAAAGGGTTAAGGTTTGGGTTAGGGTTGAATCCCTTCCTGTTTCAATATGTGTGCTGGACATCCAAAATATACCTACTTTAGTCTTCACAAAGCACCATCTGAGACTCTGCTGGGCCATATTTATGTCTCATCAAGGGTTCTGAGATTCAACATTGGTTCAGTCAACCACCAAGTAAACTCACTCCAAGCATTTAATATCTCACTCATGCAAATTATTTCACAACCTCCGCTTGCGATAATTATCCAATTAAATATAGCTTTAATTAAAAGACCCGTGCCTTGCGTGTCCCTGGTAATTTTAAAACCAAATTTACATCTCCACACTTAAGTGCTAATCTCTATAAAATCTCACTTTGGATAAAATGTTTTCATTGCTCCATAACCACTCTAGATATGTTTATAAAAATCTGCTATTTCCAAATTACATTTGGTTTGCATTTATTTTGCCTTTATAGACAGAAGATTCAGAAGTTGTTCAGAAGATGCTTTTTATTTTAGCAAGAAGAGATCTCGAAAACATGCCATATAATAAATTAGCAAACATGCCATATAATAAATTAGCAAAGAAAAAGTCTGAGGACTTTAATATGTCTGAGTACATATTAAGCATTTTGAGAATGTTTACTACAACCTCAGGGTTGGATAATCCGATGATCCTTCCTTTCCACGGTATGCTTTCAAAATGTTCCTGTATGTTTGGGACACATCAAATTCTCAAAGCCATTGAGAATTTCATCATTTTATTGAATCTCTCTCATGTACGGTTGGGTTGGGGTGTATCCTCATTTGCAGTGTGTTTTGCACACTCACGCAGACCCGTGCGGTCCTGAACCCTGACTCATAAAAACATGTTGACTTCTTACAAAACAATGATAGGTTACGAACCATTCCAAGCATTTGTTAAGAATTAAGTACACAATGTCAGCAATGTAATGTGAACAAATGTGATTGCTGGGTGTATAAAAGGTTCACAGCCAAGTGCATTTAAATTATCATCATAATATCAGAGATTCATAACTCTTTAATTAACATGCTGCAATAGTTCATGAACAATATAGGTTATACCCTACATTCTCAGACTAACACACGGACTGAGACTGGATTATGCATGAGATTTTATTTGGGTAATTGTGGAACATAAGCCAAGCGAGAGATGTATGATTTATTTGTTGTTGTTGTTTTTTGAAGACTGTCCGTTGTTCCCTGTGTTTAATGTGGAGGGATATTAAACTGCTGAACTCAAACTTCCATATTAAAGTAGTCCGTGTATAATCCACCAAGCTCACTATAAAGTGTGGATACAAATGGGAAAATCGTACACTTTATTGGAATATAATTTTACAGCTCTATTATATTAAAGAAAATTAGTTGAAAATTACAAAAGGGGGAATAATTAAACGGAAATGGAACGAATAATAATATCTTATGAAAATGAAATGATAAAGAGTCGTACAAATCACTTTAAAGTTGCGTTGAAAGAAGTTGCGCGTGCGTAATTGTTCCAGAGCGCATATGCCGCGCGCACACTGCTGATGACATACAACTCACGACGGTGCGTTTCACACGAGCGTGAGGGGTGGTCCAGATCTTAAATATAAAGATAGATAATAGTCAATGTGGATAGAGTCTGACATCACTAGTGAAGGTCAGCATATACTACAATAATACGAAATATCTGTCGGAATCGGTATGTTTATGAAAGTCGGAAACATGGTTTCATTTGTCAATATCAGCACATCCTCATCATGAACATTTCTTATAGTTAGCGTTTATCTCAACCTTAACTTTGTCCTCTTTTGTGCTCCACTGAACTTTAGCAAAGTTTCCCAAACGGAGACAAGAATGATTTCCTTCATGTATTACAGATTGGAGGGTATTTTTGCGCAGTAGATTTTTGTCTATTTCTGATTTACTCCGTTAGAGGTTAAAGGTCCTGTTGCGTGATCACGCCGCTTGACTGGGCGAAAGGACTTTGAACTTGAACTCTCATCCCTGTCTAGCGGATGTATGGCCGGGGCTACCGCGCATATATCTTTCCTCGGCGTAACTGCGGAGAATTTATTCGTAAGCCGTCTGTTCGTCGCCCAAATTAATGATGTTCATTTAGACAGTCCTCGCTGAGTGGATCGAATTGTTTTTTGCAGGTTGAAGCTGCTATTCTTTTGTTAAACACATTGCGTACCACGTGCGCCTCTTGCGCCTAATAAGTCGTACACTTGGACACATTGTGCGTTTAGCTGAAAGTGCGCGCTGACAGGAATCTTTTCCTACATGCATATTATGTAAATGTAATTCTATTAAGGCAGTCTTTCTATCACAACAGCTGACAGTTCGCAAAAAATCATGATTGGTTGTTTTAACGCAATTCTTTGCAAGTGTCTTTTATAACATTTAACAACTCCATTTTTCTAAAACTCAAATCTGAGAAGCTAAAACTGAAACGTTTGTGACTTGGAGATAATCAGAAAAGCCGACATATCGGTATAATATTGGAGTAATTCGTTAAAATAATATTTTAGAAATAATATTTTTAAATGTTCTTTTCACAGTGACCATTTTAGATATTTTAAACGTTGAGCTTTAATAATATAATTGTAATATAGCAATGTGTTTTTGTTTTTGAAGCTACGAAAAGGTAATAAATACATGAGAATTACTGAGGGAAATTGAATCTAATATCTACTTCAAGCAGCCATAACAATTAGGCTGCTAGCTTCATAATACCTTGACCTTGACCGAGACACATTTTTGCACCCAAGGTCAATTTAGCTGAATCGACACAATGAAGTTATACACGTTTTCGTTGCGACTTCATTTTTGGGATAAACTAACAGAGATAGAAATGTATAAAATTAAAATAAAGGCGGACTACAGCCCGTTTATAATAAGAATAGCAAGTAGCTTCGACTTAGCATCAACCGGCTGCTCTCTGAACTAAACCTTGAAACACATTCAAGGTTTCAAAGGTTTAGCTATGAATAAGCTACATAACCTGCGCAGGTCCAGAAACGTTCAAATCCATCCAATCCGTCATTTTGCAAAAAAAATTACTGTCCTTTAATTGGTTTCATGCAAATGTTTTTGAAGAAAATCTAGATTCATTAGCGTCAGGCTGCGTATTAAAATATGTTTACGTGAGAAAATGTGGCAGAAACCTGCTGCACGGTTTATTCCATCGATTAATAAAAAGTCCGCACCCCCGAGCAGGTGAAATCCCCCCGGGTATCTTACGGGTTATATGTACATAAAACAGAGCAGAAACACTTCATAACTTTATTATGAATTGTCGGCGTATCAAAAGCCCTAAATGCATGAAGAGGGTCTTAAAGTGTCTCTCTAACGCCCAGCACTATACAATATTTCGTGAATGTTCATCCTCGAAATTACGTTGCTTCAATTATTGGTCATATGGAAAGGTAAAATAGATCAACAGTACTGTACCAAGGTCTAAAGCTTTCGTTGTTTTTTGGCATATTCACATATAATTATTTTTCGTTCTCTATATTAGAACACAACCAGGAATACGGGACATCTATAAGCAGTATTAAAAACAGAAAATTATCAACTAGAGTAACTTCTCCTCACACTTGAGCAATAGCAGAACGGACAGTCGAAATCTGAAGAACTTTGGGAAGTCCTGAAAGAGGCCTGGTTTAATCTCCCAGAAGATGACTTCACAAACAGTTAGGACAGTCTCCCCAAAACAGTTCAAGATGTGCTTTGGGGAGGGCGGTCACACTATGTACTGACTTTACCTGTGGAAACCATTGTCCTCTGAAATGTTTATTGAGCTAAATTTTATTTTATTTTTTTGTATCTTAATAATGAGACTGAAAAATAATAATTTTATCTTTGCTAAAACCTCAAATGTAGTGGTAGTCTAAGACGTTTGCACAATACTGTACATGAAACAGACCGAGCATGGCTCGTCATAACACACAGAAACTTAGACGGTAAACTCGCAGGGAATCAGATTAAATATAACTAATTTGAGCGTTATTTATTTGCCTAAATCCAAGCTGAAAGCCCCATAATTTGTATCATACGGGTTATTTCATTTTCTGCCCTGTGTTCAGGGACACCTGCCTGTGATGTCGCGGGGGACAGAACAACTCAAAGGCGACAATCCTATACAGTTAACTAAGATCTAAGATTAGCAGCCGAGGATCTAGCTTTTATATTACCGCTGATGTGCGGATGTGAAAGGGGGGGGGGAGTGTCCAAAGACGTGAGATCATTAAAAGTTAAATAGATTAGAATGACTGTTCTAATATCACAGTTCTGTACCTTTAAGGCACATATATTGCAGATGCAGAATACTAGCCTATTATTATTAATATATTATATTAGCACCTTTATTGCTGTTAGTCGGTTGTAGTAGCATATTGTGGCGTTTATATTGTTGTTATATTCTGCGACAAAGAATTCGGAATGTCTACCACTTAAATATAGTATAGTTATGGATAAAGAGTAAGACCAACACGGCCTAATTCGTTGTCTGTAATCCGATATTAAATTGTTAAGGAATAAAGTACAGTGAACGCTAATACTGGGGTCCATTAAAACTCAAAAGAATACACTGTGTTTACAAAGCACCACAGAAATCGGAATTTAGCTAGACTGGGACAGTCGTCAACACCAAGCGTGCATAATCTTGGGGGAAAAGCATTTTCTTTAAATGCTACAGAAAAGATAAACTTCGCACGTTTGATTGCTGTTTTTTTCATTATGAAACAATTGTTATTCAGCTACGTAGCAACGATGTGAGCTGCTGGCCACAGCACATCATAAAACATTCAGAGCACCTTAACCTTGCATAATTAGTAACTTATTTCTAGCTGAATATCTTTTTATATTCTTCAGTTCATTTTATTTAAAGTTTTTCCATTCATTCAGCCTGCAGACTATGTAAACTTCTCCTAAAAGTACAAAAGGTTAAATATTCACAAAGTACAAATGGCTGGTAACTTTCAGATACACGAAGTCACCGTTGAGTAAATACATTTAGCAAATATTTCTATTACAGTAATACAATATATCTTGCATTCGCCCAGGACACAACATACAGGTTAAGGTGTATTAAAAAGTAGGTTTGCCAGTTGCGTGTCTTTCATGTTGACCAAGACGGTAATGTAGAGCAAAAATACTACATATACAGTAAAGTGACACTGACCATTAGCTCGTGAACAATTATCTAACGCCGTTCGTCCATCTGCACAGAATTGCGATTGTGCATTCGTCGAACCAAGGCCTACAATTAAACATTTAGGCAAACTAATTCCAGCAGAATATTCTGTATTTCAAATATCAAATATCAAATATATTTTGTAGTTATTTATAAAAAAATGAACAGGAACCTTGTAGCTTACAAACACCAAAGACAGGACAAAACGTACAATAGAGGTATGTCTTCGCAATCAACATGTCTGGGCAGAGTAATAAAAACGGTTTAACTTGAACTTGGACTTCCCACTAGACACGTCAGGAAGTGGAGGAGATAGTTAGACTGTTATACGCTCGTGAAAGTTCACCCATCGCTATGACTGTTATTAGCATGAAACAGCGAAATATTTACAGGATAAAAGTTTTAACGGAAATGTTGAGAATTACTTAGATCATACGGTTTGATTCCACAGTGGCATAATTTCAGTAATGGCAGGAAAGCTGATAATACGTGGCATCTTAAAACACGTGACTGCTATCGTGAAGTGTCACTAACACATCTTTATAACGAAATTGAACAATTTGTACTCTGCTTTTGTGATTTTAGTATTGAAGGAACAAATTGATATCCTGCAATAGATAGATAGATAGATAGATAGATAGATAGATAGATAGATAGATAGATAGATAGATAGATAGATAGATAGATAGATAGATAGATAGATAGATAGATAGATATGTAACCTCTCCTCACACACTGCAGGCTATGGTTCATGGCGGGATGCAGCCCCTACTACGAACAGTATTTGCTTTAGTTTACAAATGAATCTGTTCAACATAAACCTCTCACGTTTTTGTCGATTCATCTGGAGAAAGTCAACTCATCTGTTTTCAGGTAAAACAGTATAAATCAATCTCAAACTTCTGTATGCTGCACATGTTTAAATTTATTATGCATCAGAGTCTTGATTCACACTCTCCATAATGACCTTATTAGTATGGTAGCACTGTAGCGCTGTGGTTCACATGGCTTCACGTGCGCTCTAACTTATTGGCGCACATCACTGCGGGATGTTTAATTAATCAGAGTTGCATATAAAAAGCTACATTCCCACACACACCCCCTACACACACACACACCTTCCGCATGATGGTGCGTGCATAGGCAAAGGTGTGGCTCAGCTTAATACTGCAACGTAAAGCTAGCATAGCATGTCAGTGAACTTTAGTACGGCCTGTAGATTGGTTTAATTTGGGGACACTGGCTTTTCAGCTGATATTCTACTGTGTTATGTCAGGAGTTATATGTTCCCTTGGAATATTAATGGGTAAAGCACTGACGCTTGAAGAGATGTTGCTTGGGAAGTAGTGTTGTATACAACGTTCTTCTTAATGAATGGTCAATAGGAGTAAGTCAGAGTATATCATTAAGACAGTTTAGGCAACACTCACCCGGGACACCTCCTGGCTGAAACTATGAAACAAATGAATTTAAAAGTTTGTGAGTGGTTAGAAATACAGCTCACTAGTAAAAATAAGTCTCGTGGGACACAGGCGTCGAATGGAAAAAGTGGTCTTCTGTATGACAAACGAGACCAGAACGAAATTAGACTATAAACACAGGATTGAATGTGATCACTGTGTAGTTTAGGGGAAGGCTTAACGTCTCTGCCTGCACCAACTACGGAAGCCTCCGTAGATCAAACGAACCTTGACTTGAAGATACAGACTCTTAGCTTAAATGGCAGTTTGGATGATATTCAAATGTGCAGAGACAGGACTGGAAACAGGAACGTAGGCCAGTTTTTAATAGGTCTGAGTCCAGGGAGCTTTAAGAGAGGCGGCAATCGATTTTTCTGTTTCTCCATGACAACCTAGACGCACCGGCAGCAGCAGTCCAACTCTCAAAACTCCGAACGGTAGGTTGCCTTGTGGTCGGGTTATGTACGGGCTACGTGCGTTAAAAAAAAATAAACGTGTTTCTTATCACGAGAGCCAACGTCTCGCTCCGTCGTTTGCCAGTGTTATTTTGGAATCCCTACAACTTTCCTTTATATGGAAAAGAGTGCTTCACAGATGTGTGTTCTGCATATGTGCAAACACGGCGACATTCTTGATGGCCGTCTGCCTGTCACTGTGACCGACAGACTGTGTATTATTACTCTGATTTTGCTCTTCCTCCCAGAACGGGCCCAAATCACATAAGCTAGTAGCCTAGCAGTGTGGTTTACATTACGCATTCATACCATGTAATTTATTCAAAAACAAGTACAACACACAGAGAATACAGAAAACACTTTTAAATGAGTATTTCATATAAAGTCCTATTTAAAGAAGTCATGAGCTGTCCAGTTGAAAACATTTTACATGAAATACTGGTGTAAACATTTTGCCAAATAAAATGATTGTGGAAATCGAAGTTCTTCATAACAAATCGACATATAAGCTAATATATTACTTAAATTATAAAAAAAAAGAATTCTGGTACTTGCTCGCACTACATTGGCATACAGCTTTTGATTAGATGTAACGTTTAAAGAATAAACCGACTACCAACAAATTCAGATATTACTTGAGATCAATTTATTACATTATTTATTTTGGCATGTGTGGAAATAATCAACTGTAGACAAATATAACTCAGGAAATCAGATCCGATTGCCGTGTCACCACTGCAACACTTAACTTCACAGAATGCTCAATATGCGTAGGAAAGCTATGTGTAAGACTGAAAAATCACCTCACACCTAATCATCTTGGGCCTTGGAGGGGAGTGGGGGGGTTATATGTCTCGAGGCCCAGTTCGACAGTGATGTTCCCAAACAAAGGTGAGAAATGGCACAAGACTGCAAAGCAGGCGCAGACGGAACCGTTAATTAACAAGAGTCTCGGAACAGTTCGTCAACTTCTCCTCACTGTCTTCTGCATACTTAATACATAACAAAAGATTATTGTTGAATTAACGCATATAGAACTGATTTAACTCGTACTTTTTCGTTCATTATTATTATTGAACATTATTGAATGTACATTATTATGTACATTAACACGTATACATGTATGCATGTACGTATACATTCAGTTATGAGATTTCTACTGTGCAATCCATAACGTTAGATCAAATACCTGTCTTTATGTACGTAGCGCCCGTCGTTTATATTTGTTAGTTAAACTAAAACCTTTTGTTTTTCGTAACAGAAATGTAAGAGAAAACAAAAGTTTCTCTGCACTGAGGTAAAGGAAGCGGAGGCACGTGCGTACTCTCGCTGTCATACACACACAGAACGTGAGAGAAAGTGTGTGAGAGAGAGATATAAAGGTGGAGAGAGGGAAGATAACTTGACACTTCAGTAATGCAATATGGCGCACTGTATTAACTTTCAATAAAATCTATATCACAAACCTTGAAGCTGTTATTCGCACCATGGCCATGAGTGTGGCTGACGATATGAGCAGAAGGCTGTCACTAACGTCTTAGTGGGCAATATCAAGAACATTGATGCCGCTCGACTACTGACAATTAAATAAAAGTGTAAACACAGTGGCCCAGAGTTTTTTCACGAGTTTATTTGTAACTGTGATAAACTCTACGATTACGAATGATTATAAACAGCATTCCAAGTACAGATTTGCCTTTAATTACTAATTTGACACTTAAATAGCATCAAATACAGTATCACGTACTAAATTTGACACAGAATATCCAGTGATGATATAGGCGGAGGGGGTTGTACGTGAACCGAACTGTAGATAAGTGTAATGTGTTGGCTTATTTATGGCTATGCCTGTGTTTCTTGTGATATGTCGAATACCGGTGTGTTACTGTAGAAGACATAATGCCCTAAAAGAATACACATATCTCCAAAAAACCACAAAGAACTGGAGATACCCATTTCGAAATATTAGCATGGAAGCTAATAGCCTATTAGCTATCCTGAGTGCCCTTTTGACGAACTTACATCATTTCCACACTCTAAATCACGAAACAAATCCATGCTTGGACTCCAGATACATAATTGTATGCGCAAATCAAATTTATTTCAGTAGATATGGGTGTACGTAAATTATTTAAAATATTCAAAGTATTTGTCTTATAATGCCTTTGCTATATTAGAGCATTTATAATATTTGTAAGACTAGACGTTTTCTTACTAGATTTGACACTGCTAGATTTTACTATTTTGCTGCATAATAATCGCTGAAAATATGACAACGCCTTTAATAGCAACCAGCAAAGACAGATTGACAACAGCACTCTAAAAAAAAACTATTGCAAAAAGGTTATGAAATATTTTGTTATTTTAACTCCAACGACATTAGAAAAAGGGACCAGCAAATCACTTTGGTCTCGAAATCGTATTCACGCAACACAGTTTATTTCCGAATACGAATTCGTAAAAAGAAAATATAATAAAATATGTAAGGATTTCAGATTAATCCATTTGCACAGGATTTGTTCCTGATCAGTAGAAGGAGACAAACTACAGCTCGCGTGTTTCCAGAATTTTAAGGTTGAGTTGAATTGCTTAAATTTGAATTAATTTGTAGTGTCATGTTTTATGCAGATCCGTAGGCCTAATCACATTGCAACGTCACAGGTATACCCAAACACCATATATCGACAATTGCCATTTGATTTGAAAATAAGGCAACGCAACAACCGGTCCGACTATGTAAGCTTAACATCTGTCTTTAACATTTTATTAAATGTAGACAAACGCGGATCTTAGCCAGTTTTCCACAAGGTAGTCACTGAATTGTTAGTCATTAATGTCTTCCTGTACAACTTTAAAAGTCAGTCAGGCCCTTTCAGGGTTACAACTATTCGGATTATTCGGAAACCTCCATATCGCTTGCCTGGCAGTTTCTCTAACAAACCTTTCGCGTTATTTCAGAGTCTTTCAAGGTACATGTCGTTTCCATGCAGGCCACAGTGAAGTTCATTCTTGTGTGTCTAGACTCTGATTACGACCCTGATTGTACGTTTACCTTGACCTTGGACTTCTGCGCAGCTACCATTTGTAAGAGCGTCTATATTCGCTCAGACGCCGCTACATCTCCTACACAAACCGTTGTATTTTCTTGAAACAATTTTTTTTCTTTTACTGGGAGTTGCGAAACGTACAGTTCTTGATAAAAAGCCAAACACAAGTTTTTGTACGTGTACAGAGTACAAAAGAAGGAAAAGGTTAGCACTCCTCTAGATCCAAGATTGTTACACATCAATAAATCCCTAGAACTAGTAGCTTTTCTTTATACGTTTAGTTAATGCTAAATATTTGCTTTCGTGACTGTCTCGTGACTGTGGAAAACTGGCTAAATCGTCGCTGGTACACAAAGTTCAAATATGTCGCACGTGATTTCAAGATGAGTTAGTCTGTAATAATGTATTAATGTAATACTTGTCTACAGGTGATTGTAGTTAAGAGAATCAGCGGTATTTTGCACAGCAACTAGTTTACCCTTAAATATTTAGCAATACAGTGTGACCTAAATTACTACAAGCACATGTGGTTACGTTTTACATTATCACGAAGCTCTCTGTGACAACTCCACAGGCCTACACGGACAACATGGACATTTATTTTGGCCCATATAATGAATAATACGTCTTGATGAGGCAAAACTATACTATAAGCACGTTTACGTTGGATAAAGGTGGTGTGGTGGTGACATTAGATCGTTCACACTTTTTGAAAGAACACTGTAACTAACTTCAAGAACTCAAAAAGTATTAAAATAATAAGAATTCATCAATTACCTTAATTTTTCCTTTTCATGATATGATTTCATTGTGTAAATGCGAGTCTGATGTGTGAATGATCCCCCTGTACGACAAAAAGAATGTATTTATTATTTAGACTTATGTTTTTTTTATTATAAACCTATTTTTTCCTTTAAAAACGTAGTTATGCCTTGGAATGTATACTAGTGGACCCACCATAAAACTTGATGAACAACAGATTAGGAAATCATAGTATTACACCTCATGTAAAGTCTTTCCCATCAGCAACTGACACAAGTTGTCTGTTTTCAAAATGTAGTTTGAAGCATGACAAACCGACAAGCGAAAATAAGTTCATTTATATGCCAACCTATTCGTTGTGTTTTACGCACTAGTTTGCGTGTAAACATGTAGGCATTATTCGTGGTCCATACTGGTAGCACACATTTAGAATCAGATTCTAAAATCAGTGCTTACTTCTGTACATGCCTGTCGGCTAAAACTGAGGGGTTGTTTTCGCCTCCCTTAACTCGAGGTCCCTACCTTCCCCTTTAAGAGTCGTTTTCTGGGGCACGATCAGCCAATGCGTGGAAGTTGAAAAGCCCCAGAAGCGGAGCGTGAAACGTAAGCTAGTACGTATTTAAAGGGATTATTCTACCCGCCCACCGCACCAGTCTCCACTGAGTCGTTAGCATATCACGTGCCTGCGCCTTAATGAACTGGACACATTGGAGAGCGTGTGCGCATGCGCGTGCGTAAAATGTGGTTGGAAACGAGGTATCGTCCTGGAGTAGTCGACTTTTAAAAAGCATCGGCAGCCCGTGATATGACGACTTCGCTGGTGTTGCATCCACGCTGGGCGGACACCTTGATGTACGTGTATGAAAAAAGTCCTAATGAAATTAATCAGAATAAAAGCCAAACCATGGAGGGATTAAGCGGGAACTGCCCTGCGACTCACTGCAGGGATCTGATCTCGCACCCAGCGCTGGGGCGGCATTCTGGCACCATAGCGACTCACCAGGGAACCGTGTATTCGGATTTATCTTCTCCCGATACGGGACGACAGTGTCCCGCACCTCAGACATCATCTAGTGGCTCGCTGGGCTATAGTTATCCGTTTGGAAACCCGTACTACGGGTGCAGGTTATCTCATTCGCACAACGTGAACTTACAGCAGAAGCCGTGTTCGTACCACCCAACAGAAAAATACGCGGAGCCCAGCACAGCTTTGCCAACGGAAGAGCTCTCCAGTAGAGCAAAGGAGTTTGCTTTCTACCCGAGCTTCGCTAGCTCGTACCAGGCGGTTCCTGGCTATTTAGACGTATCTGTCGTTCCAAGTATTAGCGCGCACCCCGAGCCACGACACGATGCACTGATTCCAATGGAGGGATATCAGCATTGGGCTCTATCAAATGGCTGGGATGGGCAGGTGTACTGCTCAAAGGAACAAACACAGTCGTCTCATCTTTGGAAATCTCCTTTTCCAGGTAGGTCTTCACAAATGGCATGTTACGTGTTGGTCTCATCCGTTTTCTTTCCATTTTGACAAAAAAAAAAAGTTATTCCAAGAAAAAAAAATGACTGTATGTTTTTAATACGTCAGCATTCCAAATTTGGCTGTAGCTCACCCTTCTGAAAACACAGCTGACATTAATAAAACCCCAGAATTGGCAGTTCTCATGAAATCATAGGTTGCTAAGAGAAATATTAACTAGACTACAATTACCTTGTATATCTGTCAATGGCGTTTAGTGGCGTCCTAGATTTGGCCTGGTGGTGTTGATTGGGTTCACTGATAAATGATCATTTACTGTAATACGAGAACCTTCAATATGGTTCAATATGCCTTCAACCAAAGACCAAAAAATGTGTATATGTATATACGTAACGTTCTCATTGCGTGCAATAACCAAAGTTTACAATAAAATTGTATATTATTTCTATGACATTTCAGTTTAAAGAGCTTAGCCATTTATTAACTGGGATATTATAAAGTCAGTTCTTCTACACTAGCTATACCAAGCAGTCTCACAGGCTGGAACACAGTATGACAGCACAGGTTACCTTTACTCCTCCTGTATAATAATAATATAGCCCGTCTTGTTTGTGCAGCGTCTATAAACCCCTGAATCTGTGTCAGCAGTGACCGAGTGCTATGCTCTGCCGTGTATTCTGGATGCCTGGCAGATGCCAGAAGCCCTTTTTCACTAGACGGCTGATGTAGTGCCTGCAAGTATGTTTTGTACTTTTGTACCTGAGAGGAAAACTCATTGAGACAAGCTTAAAGACAATGAAACACAGTTACAGCTAAAGTTCAGTGTTTTCACTAACCTGAATATGAAACAGAATTACCATTAGGTCGATAAAGCAAAACACATGGCCAGCTGGATAGTTTGCAGTGGTTTTATTGAAGTTTATTACCTTAGTTGTTGCATTTAAGAAACAGTAATGCAACACTTAACAGTTGTCACCACTACACAATTTGTGGAAGAGAAAGAGAGAGAAGAGAGACGTGCAAACAGATAGACTGAGAGAGAGAGAGAGAGAGAGGGAGGGAGAGAGAGAGAGAGAGAGAGAGAGAGAGACAGACAGACAGAAACACAGATGGATAGACAGATGGATATACGGTTGTACGTGCACGTGCACGTGTGCACGCTCACATGCCCTCCTTCACTTGCAAAGCACAGGCACAGCTGCTGTTCACTGAAATACTCAATCGAAACAAAACTTGTAGCCTATATGACTTATTCATTGTTATTGTGATCCAGTTATCCAGTTATTGTTATCCAGGACACAAAATATTTTAAATCTTTTTCTTCCTTTAACCCCTTCATCTTCGTGGCTTGCTTTTCCACATGTGCAAAACTATGTATTATAAAGTAGAAGAAAAAATTGTTACTTTTTAACAAAATCTGGCATATCTCATGGATTCAGTGTGACTGTTGAACTGAATTTGTCCCTAACCTAATTTTACCTCAACACTGAGTAGGCCATTTTGCAAGGCAAGTACATGGAGACGGTGGGCCTATTCTCCTGTTATTTAGGTGCAGTAACATAAATGAACTCTTCATAATGCATGTTAACAAGACACTTTACAAAATGCACAGATTCCCTGTGTGTGTGTGTGGTGGTGTGTGTGTGTGTGTGTGTGTGTGTGTGTGTGTGGTGGTGGTGTGTGTGTGTGTGTGTGTGTGTGTGTGTGTTGTGTGTGTGTGTGTGTGTGTGTGTGTGTGTGTGTGTGTGTGCAAAACATGTAAAACAATGTCATTCACTTGTCACATTTATAGTAAAAGTTTTGTTTTGTTGGTAACAAAACTTATTTGGCCTGCTATTTCCCTCTAGCATTCTTTTCTATGTAGGTAGGATTCAAAAATAAAATGTTTGACCAGAACACTTGAAACACTGAAGAAAACTTATAATGTAGTCAATGTAGAGACAATAATGTAGAGATTTGGGATATCTGTTTCATTCTGATGGAGATAACACACAGCCTTAAAAAACGGATTAAACTCTTATTTCACAAAAATATCATTGGGCAACGTTCAAGCATCTCTAAAACAGTCTAAAATATTCCCGATTTCCTTAGCAAGCACATTTAAAGCAAATTTGATTTACTTTGAGAGAATTGTAGTGAAACGTGTAAGAATTCCACTGATATTGAGCGACTGCGTTTCAGAAGAAAACTCGAGGACACGTTTAACAGTCTATAAATTAAATGATTTTGTGATCTTTTACAGATGTCGTCCCATTGCAACCTGAGGTCAGCAGTTATCGCCGAGGACGCAAAAAGCGGGTTCCGTACACCAAGATACAACTGAAGGAACTAGAAAAGGAATATGCAGCTAGCAAATTTATCACCAAAGACAAGAGACGTCGCATCTCTGCTACAACCAACCTGTCGGAGCGGCAGGTTACCATTTGGTTCCAAAATCGCAGGGTGAAAGAAAAGAAATTTATCAGCAAAACCAAGGCGAATAGTCACATGCACACTTAATGGATGCCATATAAAATGCTTACCCAGCTGATTTTCGTGTGTCCTGAAAGTATGATATTTACCTCTTCTCAGAAACCACGGATGAAGAACCCCGAGGCAGTGCCCTATCACAACAAGTCTTGCTTTATTTAATTTAGAGATGCACATGGCGTCATAACCGTTTTTGCTTATGCGTTTGGGACATACGTTATGCCCTAAAACTGTGAAAATATTGAGATAATTTCAACTTCGCCTTTTCTATGAATGTACATATATAAATATATAATATTTAAAATGATATCTAAGTTCCAGGGACACTTGGGTTACGTGCTGTCTTCAGAAAACAAAAGGAAATACGAACTTCTCACACTTCTCATTCCCGTGAAAAGCCAGTGAAAATCACCAGAAAACACAAGACTTTAACACGCTCACACTCAAACGGTAAATACTTATAAATGCTGAGCGAGAAGACGCTCGGGAGGCTGCAGCAAACGTTGAACAACGTGATATCTCTCAAACAGAAACATTCTGCTTCAGTGTGGTCGCGGGAGATCACAATTACGCTCCTGTAACCCTTAGAGATTTCAAAAGCTAAATGTTTTACTGAGGGATACATTACTTTTTAATGCCGAGGGTAAACCAGGCTGCTAATGTTAACTGTACAGTGCAATGTCTTTATTATTTAATTCATATTCTTGCGAATGACAGGGCTGTTAAATGGAATGTTTTAAGATCATCTGTGTGTTCTTTCTAGCAGTCAATTATGTCTCTGTCATGCAACTGGAATGATTGTAAGCGATTAAAACATTTAGTATTACACATTAATGCACAATCTTTCTTGTTTTATATATAGAAATATATATCGTAAAGCATTGGAGTTGTTCACACACCTTGTTAGTCAGTACTTCTTTTGTGCAGTATGTGAACTGTATTGTGGTGTTAAATTCCTAAAGTCCTGAATGGAGACGTGTTTCTTAAATAAATAATGACGATGGAAATAATTGCATTAACTCATCTGCCTTGACAGTGTCTATATTTGAGCTCTAATTTATCTCTGTAATATATTATGCCTCGAATTAATAATTCAGACTTGGCATCAGAATATTATCCTTCGTTATAGTTTCAAGTGTAACCAAGTCGCTGAATTAAGCCATGATAACTATTCAGAAGTAGAAAGTTATCTTTCAAAATGTCTGGTTCTTTTGGCGAAAAAACAAAGGTTCGGTCTAGTTTTCCTTTTTTATTTACTCTTTACGTGCAGATGATTCCAGTGGTTATGCGACTTTTTCCATCTGAACATATTAATACGCATAACCAACGACGCGCAAAAGAGACCAAATAGTGTATTTCAATACAATATCATTGAATAGAAACTTCTTCTTGTGATATTTCTACGGGGAACTATAGAGCCAAACGTATTATTTTCTATTAAAACAGAATCGGTTACAATAAATACTACTGAATATGTAGAATATAGCTTCCGACTTTAGCAGATTGTGCTTGGGTGTAGTTTGCATATACGTCGGAGTACTTTAGATTAAAATAATCACAGAACACATCTTAAACGCAGTGTGTAACGTAAAGTAACCAGTCCGACAAAGTCCGAGTAAATAACTATTTCTCTGCAATAGAGCAGTTGTGACTGTCCGGGTAATTTTCGCTCATCATCAATATCAAGCCCAGAACAATCGTCCAAACATGTGCTTATGCAACGAGGACTTGAATAATACAGGTATGATATGAGAATTATATTGTGTACATACAACCACAGATTTCTCCAGCGTAGACAAAAACTAATTTATTTGCGAAATAGTCAACGGTTTCTTCGTATAGAAAGTTGTTGCGTCACCAACTAATCAACACCAAGTGTGTGTGTGTGTGTGTGTGTGTGTGTGTGTGTGTGTGTGTGTATGTGTGTGTGTGTGTGTGTTTGTGTGAGGAACATTGTTTTTAGAAGAGTATATTTATTGTATAGATAACTTACTTATATACAAAGTATTTTTGAAAGCACAAGTTATATTTTAAGAGTATTAGGGCCACACAAATGCAAAACTACCAGTGAGTATCAATTCTCTATATCACGAATATACGGCACTTACATTATTGCTTGCCTATGCATAACGTGATCGGCTGAACAACTAACGAGTTTAACAATGAGCACGCGAGAGCGTAGGCCTATATGCTGTGACCGCAAAAGTCTAAAACTGCGAGGCTGTTGTTTGGGAATGCAGATAACATCGTAACGGCGGTAGTGATTTTCTATGTATCATTTTCTATTCCCGTATGATGATGTTGGGTAAAAGTAAAAAACGAAGAGAACAAATTAATGTTTGTAGGGTTCTGGCCTGTTGGTCATCCAAATTGCATGCGCAAAATGCGCGTGATAGGACATAGGGAGCGCGCATAGACACACACACACACACACACACACACACACACACACACACACACACACCAACACCCACAAATGCACACACGTACGTATGTATACACACACACACACACACACACACACACACACGATTCATTTTAAATAACTTAGGAAGACTTGAGTGTATCTCCAAGTCTTGCAGTCTATAGTGACTGAATCGAATAACCGTATTTTTTAGATTTACATTAGCTTGGCCTATATCAAATATTCATTACAATGACGTGTTACACAGAAAATGTACAACGCGACACTCTTAATTGCTTAATAGTAAGTTCCTCACCGTTTTACGTCACGTGGGCCTTACCCTTGACCGTGACTATGCAGTCACTTTGACCTTGACATCACAGAGACTTGTGAATAATAAATAGGGGGCTGGCCATGAATACCCGCGGTTTGTTTGCAGGCAAACAAGGTGTTATTTCTCTGTCTAGACGGCTCAAGTTAATGACGTGCCATAAATACATAAAAAGGGAAAAGCACCGATATCCCATGTCTTTGCCATTTCTGACCATCTAAAGCACCGTAGACCTGCTCGTTTCCTCTGAAGCCCTTCGCTTCTCAGCCTATATAATTCTTTAACCACCAATGGTTGTATTCTCTCATCATGAGATACAAGTTATACTGACCACGAAGACAGGTACAGCAGTCACGTCTCCAAAAGCCAGTCCGCAGAGATTATGCCCCGTCATGTTCTCGCCACGGGTACGCGCAGTGCAATGATCGCACCTCTGTCTAAAAGCGAGAGATAACATTTGCCACGTATTAAAAGGTATGGCTGGTTTCTTTGCTTGTAGTGTAGTAGACTAAGGTGCTTAATATGGGAGACGACATGTTTGTTTTCATGTGAATAGCAACTTTGTTAAAACCGAACGCTGACTTTAGTCCACGTGCATATCAATGGCATGCATGCAAACAGTATTCATAACTCAGAGGGGGTGGGCCTAGCTAGTTTGCAATGCTTCAACACTTATTTCACTTAGCATTAGGCTTGGGTTGATTAGGAAGTGTCATGACAATATCTGTTGACTTTTATTCAGGAATAATGCTACAAAACGTGCTTGATTATAATGTTCCGAATGTTTAAAGAGGTCTATTCTTCAGAACGCACGGAATGCTCTACCGTTAGTTTTATTATAACACATACGCTGATGTCGGTATCTGTGTGAGTGTCATCGCGGCGGAGAAAAGTTGGGTAATAAAGAGTGTAGAGTAGCAGTTCAGTTTATCAAGTTGACTTTTTTCTTTTAAACTTTTATTGAATACTAAAAATGTCAGATGGTACCGCTATTTTGTAATAAATGAAGCGCTGGTTTATTTCTCGAATATAACACTAGTGATGTACAAATTTAATTAACATAGCATTTGTAACAATATTATTTGCAAATACGTTTTGATTCGCTTATCACCCAAATGTACCATTTACATACAGTTCAATGTTGAGACAGACATATATTATGTGAAATTGAACTTTGCTATAAGTCTAACAGAAATGGGAGTTCCCGCTGTCGTCTTTTTTATGTAATGTAAAATGACATTTATTCCAAAACCTCAACAACGTAATTCCGTCTAAGATTATGTTTTACACGAAATATTTAATAGGTTAGGTTCCAATTTAATAGGTTAGTTTTTAGAAAAAAAAACTAGGCTACTTAAATTATATCCTACGGAACAAAGATAGGCTACTAAAAGTTGATTGGTGAGTTCTGAAAACTGTACTGAATTAAATTTCGTTTCAATATTTTGCCAGACAGGCATTTGTTATTGTTGTTTGATATACTGGTAGTGTTCTATATCTTAGGCACTCGTAATACAACTTCAAGTGCATCGGCTTAATATGTCTGGTGTAATCCACTTTGAAAATTAGATATGCAATCAACAAATTAAGTGACAGTAAACCTATTATAGAACATTTGGAGTTTTCAGTTTAGCCTCACTGAACATGTAAAAGATCACTAATATATTTCGTTATAACAATCATCTATCTGTAACAACAACTACATTAAAGTGAAATAAACCTATTAAACAACCTGACTCTACACCCGTTTTGTTCCTTGCATTGTTATCAGTCGCCAGTCGATATTAAATCCAAGCTTATTTTTAAAAGTACATACAAGACATGGCGGTGGACAGGTGGAATCGTTTGCAGTGTGTCCAGAACAGAGCAGTGAGAAAGCGGTCTGATATCCTCTGGTGGTGGCATAGTGGAAATATCAGGAAGTGCTTAGCGCAACGTCGAAGCAGGGTCCCCGCGCTCAGTGCTACACGGTTCTGCTCCAAGGTGTAGCTTGATAGTATTAGTTTAAATAGACATCTTATCCTTACAGTAAACCCAGAGTAGTTCACACGAAGCAAAACAATCAAAATAAACCAGACAAATCGCATCAATTAACAACAGAAAGGATGCAGTAATACTTTATCAGGTAATATTGTGAATGCGTTAGTATTACTATTAGGCAATGCACTGAAATCAAAATAACTGAAAATCAAATAACTTATCCCTTCATGTAGTATGGTTACAGGTTGACCTGCGTGATTTTGAGCAGAATAAGTTTGGATTTGCTGGTTAATGTAAATCAAAACAGCTACAGACGACTCGTCTGTGATTGGTTAGGATGCTCACCGCACACAAGAAAAAACGTGATTTGTTTGAGGGCTCATTTGCATGTCGAAGCCTGCTGAAATATTACTAGATCTATTGCAAAAGACAAGTACGAATAACAATCAGCACTTTAAGGCCTTATCAACAGACAAAATGTGACCAAAATTTGTTGCTGTCCAAAAAGCTATTAGTTTATAACTTATCTCCTTTGGTGTTCTCTTTGGGGAGTCTGTTTCTGGTGTGGTGGCCTACTTACTTAAATGGAATGCGTGTTGAGAGTAAACCACAATTAAACACAGTTGTAGTTTGTTTTACTGTAATTGTGATTGCACTCTAGGAGCCTTATGTACAATACCTGAAAAAAATGGAGGCACAAAAATGTTTTAAACCTGAAAGTTTTTTTTTTTTACCTACGTGCGTAACGCCGATGCACAGAGGAATATTTGAAAGTAAATACGTACCGGTGTCCATCTACTAAAACCGTATAACACGAGTTCAAAAACTAATGTTTGTTTTGTTCTGGACATATTTTAAAAAGCAGAATAATAAAAAAATAATAAAATATATTTAAAATAATATAGCACAATTTGATATACTATTACCTTTCACTGATTTATAATTAAATAAGGTTTTTTTCGTCACTTTTTGTTTACTTTTGCCACGTGGAGTTTTTGCCAGAGCCGACCAGCGAAACAAATAAGTGAATACATGTTTCATGTCCCACGTAAACATTAGGTTATCTGACTGGAGTAATTTTGATCATATAAATCTCTCTTTGCTTTAAATAGATATGTAAATATGGCATTCACTAATAGCCAAGTGCAGAAATGAGCTAATTAAAAAAAAAGTTATGAAAGGCAAATTGTGTATTTTTAGACAGTGTCTTTAGTGGATTTGTTATTTCTGATGCGTTTTCCATATATACGTGTAGGCACTGACATATAAACGATGTATTACTATCATATTTATTTACCCCAGTGATATCCTTTGGTAATAACACAGGGGGTACGTTTACATTATTTGTAAAAATAGAAGAAATTCATTTCAGCGTCCAGACTCCTCTCCACTTTAAGTACGTACCTACATATGAAAGTCAACAGTTGACGGAAGCACAGATTAGCTAATAGCTACGAATGTTAGGAAAGATTACAGGTTATTTCTATGTAGATTTTACTGTAGTAGTAATGTCTGATGCGTTCTCCGTAGGCTACGTGTAAGCACTGACATAGAAACTATATATTAGTAGTCTTTTCTCAAAAATAGTGATATTGATTGGTAATTACACAGTATTTCTGGGGTTTACCTCATGGGTTAGATACTTGGTGAAAAAACGTACAGGAAAAATATAATGACAACGCCAAAAACTCTGACAACTTGTGCTTTTGGAGAATCAAAGCGAGTATAAAGGCCTTTGTTTACACTCCAGCCCTGTCTGCTCGAAAGGGAATTCCGGCTTAACCAATACGGCGTAGACAGTGCACTAGACTCTGACCTTGAACTGGTCACTGCTACTTTCCTTAAATCGTGAAGACTTTTAGCTTTGATATACATACGGTAAGCCAAATTTGATTAATGAGTCTGATATAGTCTGTTGATGGAGGTTAGACTTGTTTCGGATCGTCGAGAGCTTTTGTGTTGAAATGAAGTGTTTGGGTCGAAATTTAAAAAACAACCATGCTCTCTCAGCAAGTTTTCTTACATGTTTTTTTTTGTTGCGGGGTGAACTTGTAGCGTGAAGCCTGTAACGTAAGTGGGGAAATTCGTACTGAATCCAAATATTCTCTGTCGTCTAGCTAACTTTGGTGTGTCTTCGTGTTCAAACGTGTTAATGTTCGGGCAAATTTTTACTTCTGTTTTATTTCTATATACAATTGGACAAGAAATCTTAATCTTGTCCACACCCCCCAAAATGCAATAGGCTGCAAGCAGCTCATAACACTTAACGTTTATATGCACTTGGGTTCTGGACTGCACTGCAAATGCAGTGTTAAGCAGACCCGTGGATCTGGTGCTATCATAGATAAGTATAAAGCGTAATGGTGAGACGTGCGCTAACCGCAAAGCTTGCATTTTACGTGGAAGGTGAGAGTCCCCCGCCTAGTTGATCTCTTGTTGCATTTTGGTTTTTTGGCGTAAAAGCAATCGGCATTACGCTAGCGTTTGGTCAGGACAAAACAACGTCTTCGTCCAGAAACAATGTCTTGATTGGTTTCAGACATCATAGGGTGTTCTCCGTTGTTTAAAAAGAATCGTGAAACCTATGTTTTGTACAGTTTGACATCTTAATGTTTTGGCACCACGTTACTCTTCGTTATTTATATGCAATATCAGTGTTGAGAAGTTACCGTAAACATTTCACAAAGTTACAAAAATAGACTTCAAAACGTTGTTCACATTTCGAAAGGAAATGTCTGATTTCAGCAAAATGTAATAACAAATAGCAGGCTCCTCCCAATTCATACTTCACGCGCGCACGTGCACGCACACAGGCATTACACTACCCCCGGCGCGCGCGCGCGCGCGCACTCACACACACACACACACACACACACACACACACACACACACACACACACACACACACACACACACACTCACACACAAAAAAACACACATACAGTGGCAATACAATTTATTTTATGTAATATTATGCATAAAAATACAATAAAATGTTTTACATCCTTTGCTGCAAACAATGTCTCTTTTGATTGAAGAAAAAACAACCTCCGGGTTAAAAAACAGCTGATTTTGGAACAGAAATAACTGCATATCCTGCATTCTACATGCGACAGGAGCATATTGGGGTAGAAAAGAGTCGCCCACTTCAATTTGCTTTACTGTCAAGCAACATCTCACTAGGAACTGTCCTTAATTATTCGAATAATATATATTAGTTGACTTTATTGATGAAGAAACTGAAATCGCTGATTTTGTCATGATTGATTTTCTAATATGTTTTCATGGAAACAGCTTTCAAACTTTTGAAAGACTGTTGCTGCGACACACAGGGCACACGCCTGTCTGCAGCTCTGTTCCTGCGTATTTAGGGTTTATAATCACACAATTACAGTGATCTAGTGTGATGCCGTTGGAAGGGTTGATGCGTTTAAGTGCCTCGTTTTATCTTGTAAAGTTCCTATAAAAGAAATGCGAGATTTGTAACAATCTTTTCAAAGTTTGACAATGAGTATTGATAAAAAGTATCTGTGAAAGTTGTTCAGGACATGTGTACGAGAGCGTATTAATTGAAATATACGACGGACTTTCAAAGTATTCTCATAGAATATCATCTTATTTTACAGAGCCAACGGTTTCAACCTGCTGACCTTGTTACAGTAAATACGAGTGTAGTGAAGCACTGAGCATCGGTCTTTCTTTAAAACAAGCCTGTAAAAGTGGATCACAGCTTTATATGACACTGAATTCAATCGTAATTTGAACCAAAACAAAATGTCACCAGCGATCCCTATTTCCAAAAAGAAAGTGTTTGTTTAAAAAAATAAATCGCAGATTATTTGCCAACTAACAAATATTTATTTTAAACGAGGCTGGGGACAGTTGTATATGTGTATATATGTGTGTACATATATATATTTATTTCTCACTACAGCAAAAAAGAAGAATAGTTTGTAAAGCACAACTCGAATAAATGAAAAGCACGAATGTATATTTTAAATAAGATATTTCATGCATAGCATTTTAAAAATCATTTAAAATACACTATATTGAAGTTAATGTTTTGTTTTGGCTAAAATAGACCAAGTGGGTGGTACCTTCTAGAGTTCGAGTAAAGATCCTGCACGTGATGTGGAGATAACCAATCAGGTGCACCTCCTGGTTTAACTATGTTAAATGTCAGATTGCAATAAACTAGAAGCTGTTGGTCAGGCCCGCGGAAATGGGCGAGCATAATCTCCTTAATCCTGGTTTTGTGGGACCTTTGGTAAACATCCACACTGGAGACACGTTTTACTTCCCGAATTTTAGAGCCTCAGGGGGACAGCTGGCGGGGCTACCGTCTCTTTCGTACCCAAGAAGGGACAATGTTTGCTCTCTCCCGTGGAATCCATCGGAGTCGTGCAATGGATATCCCCAGTCCTACTTCAGCGGTCCTGTGTCCATTAATCCATCTTTCAACCGATCTTGTGGCGAAATAGCCCGACCGGAGGAGAAGTGTTATTATGGTAACGGCGGCGCGAGCAGGGAGGCTTGTCCGGACGGCAACCTCAAGCGCGAGGAGAGAGGAAGAGAGACATCAGTATCGTCAGACCAAGGACTGCACAATGGGATGGGTAACGGTGGTACCTTTACCAAGTATGACTATGGCACCGAGCATATGACCCAAAACCCGCCGTCCTGCCAGTCTTTGGAGTCCGATTCCAGCTCCTCGGTCCTCAACGACGGAGGAAAAACATCCGGTAGCGACCCACAGACCCTATTGTCGCCGGGGAACCACACGGGCAACATCTCGACAGGGGGAGGTGGGTGTCACCCGCTCCGCGGCACCGCAAGGAGCACAGAAACGCGTTGCTGTTTAGGGCATTCACGAACCAATGCTTTAACCCTGCTAAACTTTTTTGCAAAGGACGGTATTGGCGGGCATGCTGTCAAATGCAGCGATTTGCCTGCGGGATACGTGCGTGGTGGATCGGCGCCGCTAGGGGCTGCCCTACAATATTCACTAGCCTTAGCGTTCACTCATTTATACAACCGGTAAACACAACACCATAAAATTCGTCAGTCTTGATGCTGTTATCTGTACACGTTACCGTCCTCGGCTTAAAATACAGTCTTTACATCGACGCGATCTTTAAAGCTCTATGTTATTTTTAATGAAAGAGGATATGAGTAGTGTAGATGACAGCAAATCTGTGAATGAAAAAGGTGCGCTTTGTGCTCTAGTGAATCGTAAAGCGAATTGGTGTTTGCCTCCATGCCGGAATGCATCATTTATAACCAAGTGATATCATTTGTAAGAAAGACTTTAACTGTAAAATTTGAACTGAAACAGTAAAATCTCACGTGACGCATGTAAATCGCTGGTGTGTCTCAGCACAGGGGTATCTGCAGGGTGTTTCCTTTTTCTTTGCCATCAGTTGTCAAGTAGGCCTAGATTTTGCTAGTTAAAGCAGATTTAACCAGTACTTTGATGGTGGGTATAACAATGTCATGAAACAGTGTTCATTGTTGATGTACAGATGCCGTTATTAACTCATAACTCGCACTCTGCCCCCTCTAGGTGCCCCTTGGTACCCTATGCACACCCGGACCCGCAAGAAACGAAAACCCTATTCCAAGCTACAACTGGCCGAGCTGGAGGGCGAGTTTATGCTGAACGAGTTCATCACCCGGCAGCGGAGGAGGGAGCTGTCAGATCGACTAAATCTCAGCGACCAACAGGTTAAGATCTGGTTTCAGAACCGACGTATGAAGAAGAAGAGACTTTTGCTGCGAGAACAAGCATTGTCCTTCTTTTAAAAGGACCGTGTGAATCGCTCAGCAGTAGTATCTCACCACTATTCCACTGAGGGTAATATGGCAACAGAGCAGTATTATTCTCTTTATTTGCTTCATTATGCATTAATTTGCGTAAAAGCAAATTGCATAACCATGCAGAAATGAATTCAGGGGCAAGCGACCAAATGATGGCAGACACAGCTCTGCTGTTTTCACAATTTTACAGCAGTGTGTATTAAAGTGGCTACAGCGTTCGGCGTTTTGTGTCGTGTAAACGTTTGTTACATTTCCTTGCTTTATTTGAAAAAGACGTGCTCTCTCGGCCACTTTTCTTCCTATTTCACATTTCATTTCAACATATACTGAATATATATTCAGTATATATATACATTTAGTCACAATTAAGCTGTGAGATATTCCACAAAAGCGAGATTATACGCCCGTATTTACTGGCAATTGAAAATGTTTTGTGAAATATGCTCACATACACGTAAGCTATTTATTATTTCGTAACTATTACAGAGTGCAGGAGTTCTGTGATATCTGATGGTGTCTTGTTCAGAAATAAATACGGTCTAATGTCAATTCAAACTAATTCAGACAAACTCCCAAAACTGTAGTAGTGATTAGACTCAATAACAATTGCAGTCTATGAAGAATTGTGAATTTTCACGAGTTTCACTGTCGCCATATGTGTAAATGTGTAATCCTCACTAAAAGCAGATCTTTACAACGAGGAATAGAAAAAGACTTAAAACCGATGGACAACCAGGACATCCTTATTTCTCTTCCCCAGTGATCGCCACGTGTTACTGGGCACGTTCACGGTCATGGCCACAGAGTCGGCGCTCCAGACGCTGAATAGATCCGAACGACTTGAAAAACAAAAACTGCAGTTTACATGCCAACATTTTCATGGCTAGAAATTGAAATATTATTATTAACGATTTTCTTTTCACTTCGGCATATTTTAGGAGATCAGTGCCCTTCTTTTCTCACGCGCTCACACTGCTTTGTCGCTCTTGGGATTCATACTTTGGTCACGACGGAAAACAGTTATAAGTTGTTACTGCTAAAACAACGTTAAAGGTAAACCTTGTGAAAGGTTAGATTCGTGCTCCAACTTTGGTTTGCTGCAATAATACTAGATCATAATTTATTTCATAATTGCACGTCCCCTGACACAAGGTTGGCCTACTTAATTAAGCCACTAAAATGCTTTTGAGAGGGAAGTGCATGATTAATCTATTGTAAGTGACATTTGCGTTACTGAAAGGTGAAAGGAAAAGTGCATAATGTATTGAGAACATAGGACACGAGCCTAAAAAATATCGCGATGTATATTCCCAATAAGTGGAAACCATCGTTTTGTCTGAAATGTTACATACTATCTAAAAATTAATAAACAAATGCCAGTGAAAAGAATCTATATTTGCTGCATGTTGATTATGTCTATAGTTAGCTAATACTACAAAGAAATTATTTTTTTCGACCGGTTTTACGTTTCATTCTCGCGCATGCATTATTTTGAGACACTTTATCAAAAGTGAAAAAAGAATGTCTTACTCTTGTGGACGAAGAAGTATTCATGAGACCTGCTATTTAACATTTAAAAGTTAAAATATCTCCATCATTATTATTAATAATAATAATAATAATAATAATAATAATAATAATAATAATAATAATAATAATAATAATAATAATATAAGAATAATAAGAAGATGACGAAGAAGACAAAGAAGGAGAAATTGTTGTTATTGTCAGTATTATTATTATTCCTATTAGTATTATTACTATCATAAAATTATAGTCATTATTTTTTACTTTAAATCCTCCTTTTGTGAATCTGTGAAAAGCGTGTTATGTCATTGGTATAAGTGTTCTGTCATATATTATTCCTTAACTTTCTCTCTTTTTTATTTTGTCTCTTTTACGTTTCACCAATGTCGCGTTTATTCTGTGATTATCTTAAACTGTCTTGTATATAACGTTACGAATTAATGAATGTATTGATGTATGTGTAACCCAAGGTTTCTGATAAATAAAGTCTGTTAACGTCACTGTTAAAGCAGTCCCTAATTAACACTTTTCTCTTGATAAACAGGTTATACCACGTCACATAATACGCACGTGTTCTGGAGTTTAGGTTTGCTTCCAATAATTAACGAGATTGTGTTACTCTTAATTGTAAAATGGGGCTTGAGTAATGTTGGTTGAACTGAACCTTAACGGTAACCTTTGAGCCAGCTACCACCAAAAAATAAGGCTGTATCTAGTTCGTGAACAAGGCTTGTTATCCTGCGCGCCTGTTCGTCTTATAGTAGTGTGCATGGGTTCAGTATTGGTTCTTGGAATAAAATGTGCTCTCACTTACGTAACCCCTGAATGGTTTCACATTTTAATTCGTTTTCACAGTGATAGGCGATATTATGCAGGCAAGTCCCCATAGGCAATAGCTGTGTTCGCCTCCGTCCCACCGATACACAGGCACGGTAAACGCAGGCTGTACGCTCTTTTTCTGTCAGTTAGCAATAACTGCACAGAATATTATCACCTACCCTTTAAACCGGTCAAACAGATGCTAAAATATTTGCCTTGGTACAACCATCTAGACCTGCAACCCGAGACCCTTCGACACTCCACAACACTCTAACCGAGTAAAGATATCCACCTAGCGGATACTAGCTCCTAGCACCCTTACCGAGCACTGAAAGGACTAGCTCAGCATGAGCGGTATGCTTTGCCTGATTGCAAGGCATATTTTGGACCGAATTTCGACGCCGGTGCCAAATGATTCTGTCGATGGTATGCTACCCGGAAAACGCTGAAACGGCACCTATGCGATTCTCGATATTGATATTAGATTCTACGAGCCGTCGGCCGAAGTTAATGTATCTCTGAAACTAGAGGGGGGGGAAAGCGTTTTGTATCTCAAGAAAGTCTGTACGTTGCGTGGTGACTCACATATAGAGATTTTAGCGTTTGAAGGTAATATCACAGTTCACGGTAATTGCACTCATTAAAGCAAATTGTTTTCTTGAGCTAGAGGAACATTCTTCCACAACTGATTCTTAGTAATACCGCAACGACTGGCATACGTAATAGGTGAATACTTGTGTTGTATCAGTGTCGGGTATTTATATAGCCAAAATCCTAACGTAGGTCTAAAACAATAAATGCATTTAAGTGAAATTTGCAGATCTGTGTCAGCTAGGTTTATACAGGTTTAGGCTTTTTTTTTCTAAGCGCAAACGCTTCAGTCTTAACAATGGTATTTTATGCGCCGCGGCGCTTTTGACTTTGAGACTGGCTCAATCTGTTTATGGGGGCTCGTCTCCCCTGCGCAGAGGTCATTGAGCTGCACCGTTGCCCTTCACACAGAACTTGTGTTGTCGTGTGGTCTGGCGACCTCACCCTCGGTGTGTGTCTGCATCAAAACTCTACAACTGATACAATCGAAACTACAAAGGTTACTTAAAAAACAGAACCTACAATCAGTTAGACTGTTCAAGACAGCAACAACTACTTGGCTTCCGGGGACGGGGCACGTCAGCACTTGTGGAGAAACCTGAGAAACGTTGGGAAATAAATATTCAAAACCTTGACGTTCGTGAATTACAGTCGTATGCTTCATCTTTCTCAAAACCATAACAGCAGTCTTATCAGTGGGAACCCTGTTGCATTTTCTCCATTGAGTTTATAAAGTTTCAGTATAAATAGTAACCCAACGTGCATTCTGTTTAAGCAATCTAATACGGCTTCAAAGGCGTTTTAAAGGGTTCACACTGACGTCGGGTGCTGAATTTGGTGTTGTTGTGCTATTTTACAATGGCACCCATACCTCCGTCTCCATGGCTTTGACAAAAAAATGACTACAAGGCCATTACCTCTGACCTGCGCTGCAACCGCCCTACTGCCGCGAGGCTAGTGTTGTGCACTAAGTTGTTCAAAAACAAATATGTAAACCCAAGGCCAGATTCTCAATACAACTCTTGCTAGATTGCATTAAAGAGACTCGTTCATGAGGGGTTTATGGATCGAGGATGACCTTATAAAATGGTATTAAAATACACAATGAGCCATGGTTGGATATTATCTGGGAATAAATTAGCAAAACGTTGCATTGTTTACATCGCTAAATAAACTGTAAAAGGGTTCTTTAAAAGTTCCTGAAAAGGCTTTACACGTGGTTATGAAAATGTGCGCATCCGGTTTCGCAATCCAAATTTTTGTGAGTGCCACTATGAAACGTTCGACTCCAGCAGGAATAGGACGAGGCCGTCACCCAACCCCACCCCTCGCCGTAGGCCCGGCCTGGTGGGCGGGGGCAACGCGCGCACTGAAGGTCAAGGTAGTATGCGCCTTATATGGGGTCCACATATCCTATATCAAGAGAGTCGACAAAATTCCGTTTCAGAAATAAGAAATACAAAAACGTAATGTCGCTGCGTTTAGTCGACTAAAACTGATTTATACACGATTGTTATAAATTAACTTTTGCACGGCAAGTGAACCGCAGCATTCAACATGAGCGTTTTAATCCCCCAAAGATGAAGACTGTTACTAATCACTACAATAACTACACGAACGTTGAGTTCTAGCCACCCTAAACTTTGTTTTTTATCCTTTGAAAAATGTTTAAATATGCAATATTTTAAATAGGCTGCCACGCACTACCGCACTAATGTAAGACCTCTTTAAATATTATGATAATGTTATTCCTAACCATTTATACTGTAGATGTAGATGGTTTAGATCGATCTGTACATCTGTACATACTCGTCACATGCCATCTTGTTAACATTTCCCTTGTCGTGTGAAGTATTGAAACACATATGACCATTTTCAGGGGTAACTGTCAACGGCGCCCTGGAACCGGACAGGTACCCAACGGTCCCTGAACATTACTACAAGATTATATCTGCATGGATCTGCATGAATCTGCATGGTTACGGTTTCACCGAATAGTTTTCAGAAAATTATATCACTCTGTAACTGTTTGCTGTTTCATTACACTACGAGACCCCTTTTCATTCAACTTGGCGATTTCTCCCCGTGCACTAAATATGTTGATTTTAACAATTTGGCTTTTGGGAAGACCGAAAAGCCCCGGTCTTTAGGCATATAGCTTTTCAACAGGTATGCGACTGAGCTGGGGTAGATCGAACTTTCGCGCGCGCCGTTTTGGCATAAATAGCAAGGCTGCAGTAAACCTGAATATGTGGTGTGTTTCTGACCGCTGGTTGTTTCTTGTAGCAACATTGAACTGCTCCTCGGGGACATCTTTATTCTTCTTAATTGAGCACAAATATTATGGAAAGCAACAGCGGAATTCACAGACAAGCGTTTATACTGGAGTATCGGGCTGATTTCGGCCTACCCTGCTTTTCAGTAGTGTTAAAAAGGCTTTTCATTCATTGTGTTTCCGCACGAATTTTGCTGCTAAGCGTACGCGAGCGATGCAGCAGCAATTCGCTATCTGAGGCGCTTACATGTAGATGCTTACATTTGAAATGCTCTGTTTTGAATAAAAAAGTAGACCGTAAGCCCACGTACACGTGGAAACAAAATTTTTCATTTTATTTTTTTTCTTTCTTTCTTTCTTTCTTTCTTTCTTTCTTTCTTTCTTTCTTTCTTTCTTTCTTTCTTTCTTTCCTTTTTATTTAGTGATAGTTTGGAAATCATTATATGGTTTGGTACCTATGCATATTAATGCGTATGATTAATTTGAGCTAAGCACGACGTTGCCATGAATACTACATTTTCAAGCGTAAAACTATTTGTATTTAGGTTTCTTATTATTTCAGAATGCTGTGCCGACGCAGGGGAGTAAAACAGCTTATCTGTTTGGTCGCTATATTCACTTTGGTTCAATTACATTCAAGAAGAGAGTTTTTCCTACATAACATCTGCAGCTATTAATAGTTGTTGATAACGTTAATGAATTCATATCTTGTAAAATGTATCGGTTTGGCAAGTAGTGGATTGCAAACAAATTGCATATTGCAGACAAAAAAGTTTCAGCATTGTTTGCATCATTATATTTTCTGCAATAACATATGTCTATACTGCCACCAGAATGCTCAAAAGTCCTAATATAACAATCAAACGCGTTCCAGCCCAATTAAACATTGCGTGTATTTTGTAAAGGATAGTTAAACTGGCTTTTGGGTCGTTTGAGAAAAGAGCTCGAGCTTATCTTAAATTTACGACTGCTTCAGCGTTGGTGTCTAACGCTGTTCTTTTATTTTTTCACAGGACATGAAACAATATAGCCTTTTGCCGTTACACCAAATTTGGCTTCTTCTGTTATACATAGCAGAGCATCATACCTAACAAAATGATCACGATCGTCCCTGGAACCACTCTAAAATCCAACAGTTACTTCTCCGCTTACGCATGACACAATTTACTTCAATCAAATATCACCCTTAATAAGCATCTATGATCTATATGTATGCAAAAATCTAATTTATATAGGTTAATTTGTAACTGGTTGGTTGGGTTCTCGCTCAGTTAAAAAAAAACATGAAAAAAGTGGAAACAAGAAACACAATGGGGATTTTTGTTGCCGTTTAAAACAGTTCACAGTTCATACAAGCGAGTTTAACAGCCAGACTTACATCCAATTAAATTTATCTAGGCCATGAGGGGACTGTTATATTATTACACCCGTTTCTATCTATATTACCGTAGCCAGTTCAGATAGGTCATTGTTGCACGTATGTACATGTATGTACATGCATATATCTCGCTTGCAACATGACGGTGGATTTGTATGGATGCACACACACAAACTGTCGAAGAAACTGGCCACGTGAGGGCTATGCAAATTCACGATGGGGTTCAGCTTTCAGGTCTGACGAACCCATGTGCTTCTAAGCTACATGTATTGCGATTGGCTTACCCTACAGAACCGCGTTAAATATCCAGTCTAAGGTGCGACTCTTTTAGAGGTCTCTTGTATTTTTTTTCGAGATCTGCGCTACATTTTTTAACTCTGTAATTATGGATCGACGGTGACATTAGTTAGATTCCACAGACAAAAAGATATGAGGCTTCAAAGTGATGGTTTTAGGTCGAGTGTGAGGCCGAGTGCATCGCGAGCTTTTTACAACACCTCTGTGCTCAGTAGCTTTCACGACTTTAGATGTTTTCTCTGCCTTTTTACATGACCAGGTAGTTCAATTCAAATCGTAGTTCACAGTGTCCACCGTTGTCGACATCTCCAGCAGGGGCTAACCCTTCGCGAGGAAATGGGGCTTGTTTTGAAGGCTGAAAAGCCGAGCCTTTGTTTGAACTTCAGGGTCCTACTGCGAGCGGGACAGAGGACGTGCAATATGAGATCATATACACATAGGACGCACACATTTCAACTAGGTTTACACACAAAATGGTTTTGTTATGCAAGTCACCTGAGTGGAACAATCAGTTTATGGTTGTACACAGATAATTCTGGCCGCAATGGTGACGTATTCATATGCGCAATGAAATTTTGCGACCAGCCAACACATTTTTTTTTATCAATAAAAATTCGGATTTCATGAAAAGTTTTAGATATTTTAGAAACATACATCAATCCGATTCCATCTGTGTTTCCTTTAAGTTGTTATGCGTTACTGTTATATTCCAGGATCTTTTTCGGGTTTATCAGCTCTTCTTCCTATTTACATTCGTTCTGGTTTTGGCGTTTGTGTTCTTCCATTTCTTTTGCATTTATCTTTCTGCAGAAAATTAAACACAATCAGTGATTTACTTACTCTGTAAATATGATCAACCAACGCCATATCAATTAAGGCAGAAATCATACCTATAGGTGCAAAGGCAAAATCTGGTAAGGTATTTTCTATAAGGCAAAAGCTAGTAAGGTATAGTGTATAATCAGTGTATAATGTTCATTCTCGGTGATCTAGTATTTCGGTATACTCCCACCTATACATACTGCACTGCTTTAAATTCCTTCGTGTTCGCGAGTTATGAAAACTAAGGGCAGTTTTGCCTTGTTTCAATCAGTTCATTAATTTATATTTATTAAATTTTTATCCAAACGTGAGCGACCGTTTCGTTACTTTTTATTTGAGTAGAACAAAGAGCTCATTGCTTGTCTTTTCGGCTATTACTCCATTTATGGTAACTGCAGTGAGAATTTTAGTGGTCAAATTCAAGTGCTGTGTCTGGACAGCTGTCTGGTTTCATTGTACTTGGTTGCAGGCATCTTGCACGCCAGCCTTTTGTCTGTGTAAAATGGGCTTTACACAAACTAAAGTCATTACCACATACATTCCCCACAAATGTGTGGCAGCTCATTTAAAAATTTAAACTGGTTGATTTTCTAAACCTAAAAATCAGTCAGGTTACGGTTAAGACCTTTTGAGCTTCTTTTGATTGGACTCTGTTTTCACGTGTCGTTATCATTCGGTTTCATAATTGATTTACATATTCTTGGTGTGGAGCGTAAATGTTTGATTAGTCGAAATAGCCAGCCCGGTGTTTTAAAGATAAACTGTGGTAATAGAGCATTGGTCTTCTAAATAATTTATTTGGACTTCAATATCATTACAGTGCAGACAACGAACGGGAAACAATTAACCTCATAAACAATTGGTGCCTCATTAGTTTACTTATGTTGGTCTATAAAGTGTATCAATAATGACATTCACCAGGTTAGCCTATCAGATGTTTACCATGCAAAAATAAACGCCAAATCGGCCTAATAGATTTTCCTTAGTTTAAAGGAAGCTAAAACGTAGCGCAGGTACATTTGTGCACAAAACACGAGGGCATTAACGCCCATGCGTTTATTATTATTCGCTTATCTAAGCATATTTGTCAAATTTCTCAGTGCTATCGATTTGGAAAATAAACCTGAACTTCAGGAGGCACAAGGCAACATTAAGAAACAGCTTCACAGTCAGTGATAGCATTCTGAAAATATATATCCTGCAAAGGGAAAATTACCCGAGGCATATTTTTCGTCTAGGTTCTCACAGTGAAAGAATACCATTTAAAAATAGATTTCATAAAACACAGCATACTGCGGTGTGAGTGCTGATGCCTGGATATCGTGTTTTCACTTGGAAATGCAGACAAGGTCTTTTTGATGTGTTTGCACAGAAAAAAAACGTGCAGTGCAGTGTAAAGAGGGCCAAACACAAATATATGTTTCACTGTGCTTTTATTTTCTATGTCAGTTTCATTTGGGAATGTATGGTATACATATATATGTCAACTTAAAACCCAACATTTAAAATAATCTCTGTCATCTTCAAGAGGAATATGTAGATACTACAAAAGGAATTTTGTTTGTACAAAGTAACGCCCTTTCACATAAATGTTGTATATATCGGAGTACATTATATAGACTGGTAATTGATAACGAGGAAAAAGTCACTGCAGACTTCCAAACATTTGGACCTATGTATCTGTCAAGTTGACTGGAGTTTTATCATTCACAATGATCAGTAACAGTGCACGTATCGCCCTCCGTAGCCTGTACGGTATGTGAATGATCACCAAACGAATGCAGGCAAATATATTTATGTCTGTGAAACACAAAACTGTTGCAAAGACTACAACGTTCATTCAGGGAGGAGTTAACATCTGAGATCTGTCCAGGTACTGCTGTTTATCAAAACTAGCTGACTGCACTGACTGTTCGACTAAAAACTAGCACATCACTGTTAGCGAAGGCTAAAGCATTGTTAACATGAAATAGTACATAAATGTCATAATTGTCTAAGTCCTTACACTTTACGTATTCAGTTAACTAAAAATAATATCAATATATAAGAATATTAAAACGTCTTACCTCATAAAATCATAAACCATGCTACTTAAGCATATAGGCTCTCAAACACACCTATAAATAGAAAATAAATGCCTATTTTCATTCTCGTAAACTGCGTTAAGAGAACAAACAGAAATCTGTTACTCATTTTCACTGTGCTCCTGTGATGTTTTGAAAATTAATCGTTTGAATCTCTTAGATCTTACCTAAGTGAACCACTCCTACACATCCAAGCGTTCCAAATTGATATATGACAATATCTACTTTCGATCACGTGTTACGGGGCGACTTAGACGGATAGCGCGTCATCTCGCCTTCCCAAATTTTCTCCTTCTGCAGCTCGAATCCAAAACATCTATCTATAGTACGGAGTACAGGGGAAAGATGTTTAACTCGGTGAATCTGAGCAACTTCTGCTCGCAGACGCGTAAAGACCGGACATCCGAGTTTGCGGACAGGACGGGCTGTGCCTCTAACATCTACCTCCCCAGCTGCACCTACTACGTCCCAGAATTTTCCACCGTATCTTCGTTCCTTCCACAGGGGCCTTCGCGGCAAATTACTTACCCTTATTCCACAAATTTGTCTCAAGTGCAGCCGGTGCGAGATGTTTCCTACGGCCTGGACCCCTCCAGCAAATGGCACCATAGAAGCAACTATGCGTCTTGTTACTCAGGAGAGGATCTGGTGCACAGGGACTGTCTTCCGCCATCCACCATGACAGAAATGCTCATGAAAAACGAGAATGTGTACAGCCACCACCACCACCATGCCAGCTCCAACCACCCTTCCACCGGGTTCTACTCCGGCGTGGGGAAAAACAACGTGCTCCCTCAAGGGTTTGATCGCTTTTTCGAGACGGCGTACTGCGGCGCGGACAATCAGCCTGACCATTGTTTACAAAAGAGCGAGACGAATAAGCTGGAGAGCCCGTCCCAGCAGCCCAGCGCCGTCTCGGGGGTGGACGAGGCGGAGAAGGACGCGGACGACGAGGAGGACCGTACAAATTCGGGATCGTGTACCTCTTCAGCTACAAAGGACGGCAACACGAGCAAGATCAGCCACTCGAGTAGGTACCAAAGCTGTAAATGGGGAAAGGTTAAGGGACTAGCCCGGTGTTTTGTCGGTCAGATTTTATGTGGAGTTTTATAAGCATTCAAAGGATTTTATTATAACCTACAAAGCTCTTTCCTCCAACGAAAAGAATTTTTACGATGGGAACGCGCTTTGAAAAAAAAGGATGTTATACACAGACGCTGCTATCGTGGAGTCTGTGAAATTTTAAGAGTGCGCTATTGTGACAAATGCTAACTTTGATCATGAACTTGCGTTGGGCATTTTAGGGGGCTTTCTCTGTTGTCGAGAGTAAAAATCAATTGGGCAGAACACTGCTTTTGGCATCGTGTGAATTTAGTTTTATCAGCTTGCGTGCAAAAATGGGCAAACCTCTATTAGCTGTGGTGCAGATCGTGATTTGACCTATGCATTTGACATAATAGTGTCGTGTCAGTGTGTGAAGTGTGTCTGTCTGCCTGCCTGTCTGTCTGTCTATCTAGCTATCTAGCTATCTATCTACCCGGCTATCTATGCATGATCTCCTCTTAATAGTAGATGCATTCTCAGATATAGGCTACAGATACAGTTACCTGGAAATCCATCTGAATATTAGCCAGATTTATCACATATTATCTGCCACGTCTTAGAAATAAGACGGTTCAAATTGCCCAGAACAAGCTTTACTAATCACGCGTTTTAAATGAAATGCTCTTATAATTTTCGAAGGTTGGTTTTCTTTATAATGTCAACGTATATATGTTCCTGGAGTCAAAACAAGCAACGGAGGCCCACTCATAAATATTCCTTCATTTATATTGCGCACATGTAGAATTTAACCTTTTATAACGAATGTGCTTTCAAGTGTACTCTTACTTATTTTATGAACCGTTGATGTCGTACCATAACTTTAGTCTTTAAGCTTCTGCAAAATAATAGAAAACCAACTAAAACGCCCGCATTTGCTTTGTCTAAACGTTAAATTTCAGGTTCAGTTTGCGTATGCCACTATGTCTGTGCGACTTTAAATGACCATGTGTTGGGTACATTGCACGCACGAGAAAGATGCAGAATTCACTATGTTTTAGCACTACCTATAACATACCAGTGTGCTGCAAGGTATTGATCTGAACTGTCCCTTCTGATGTCCCCAAGGTACCCCTCGCACGAGAAAGAAGCGATGTCCATACTCCAAATTTCAGATTCGCGAACTGGAACGAGAGTTTTTCTTTAACGTTTACATCAACAAGGAGAAAAGGCTGCAGTTGTCCCGAATGCTGAACCTTACCGATAGACAAGTGAAGATTTGGTTCCAAAATCGGAGAATGAAAGAAAAGAAATTAAGCAGAGACCGTTTGCAGTATTTCTCTGGAAATCCATTGTTATAAACCTTGAACTGATGTTAGCAGATTAGCGTCGATTTTACTTGATATTTCCGAAAATTGTGGTTATGCAGGTCAGAATTGGCTTTACCAATGTAATTCATGTATAATACTGAATATATACTTAGACAACATTAGTGACTAAATTTGTACGAATCATTTTGTGGATATGGCGGGTTTAGGCCAATAATCAAGGAGACCATTTGAATTCAAGTAGCGTTTAAGAAATCCAAGTTCAGATTTATTTTATGTCGTTCTGAATAAAAATGTTTCAATCTATACCACGGCCTACACCGGTATCATTTCGAAAGTAGCTTTGTCACAAAGCAGTAGGCTATCATTTGTTAGAAAACCTCGCGTTTAATGGCTTTAGTTGTAAATATGTAACATAAAACAGTCAATTCGTACTTGGGGCTGGAATCGTCATATTTTTTTTTATTTTACATTTCCGTCTTCTTAAACTGTGACTTGTACAATCTGTAACAATGTATTCCTTGTACAGAGACTATGCAATGTGCATTCGTGACTGTAAATATAATGTTAAGTTCATTTTCCATAACCTTGCTGCTATGTTCTTTATATTGCTCGGGCAACCTCGCGCGCTTTACTCTATTGTTTATTACTTTAAATTATTTGTTTTATGTTATACCCAGTGATCTCTCGACTTGTAGAAAGAGAGCGCAAAGATTACACTTGGTCTGTGTACGATATATGATACTGATACATCACATAAGAAATAAATATAAATATTGTGGACATATTTACATATGAATGGTGACTGAATTTCAGAATGTGAACCAGTGAGAAAAAATATTGTGTTGCATTTAACGTTTTAGCAATTTGCGATTTGAGTGCAATGGTGCTGTGGAAAGAGTGACATCACTTGAAAGAACCATTCACAGTTGGATAATAAAACACACGCACGCACGCACGCACGCGCGCGCGCACACACAAATACACACACACACACACACACACACACACTCAAGCATTTTAGTAAACTTTTTAAACGGCGTTCATTAGTCAGCGATGAACGGTGAGTGCCAATGCATTTTGACTGTTTTTGACTGAAAATACGCTTACTTAAGGAACAAAATGTTTTCGTAGTGATATTGTGGCTCATGGGTACGTGGAAAAGACAGAAGGAAAAGATAACCTTCTTTAGTATATACTAAATGGAATCGCCACTCTTGTAGTCTAGACACTGCCATAAAGACAGAGGCCCTAAATGGCTATTTTCTTCTCTTAATTGCACCGTCTGTTCGTAGGGAATGACGTTCTCTTCCGCAGTAAATAGTAAACAACAAAGTCTTGCTCTCCGAACAAAGAAACTTGAAAGGAGTAAGAAAATGAACACTAGTAGCGTACACGTCCAAGCGGCCACTTTCTCCACTAACTCCTGCTGTAGTCAGTGTGTATGCAAAACCGATTCCTTCAACATTTTACGGAGCAGAAATAGGTAGACATCTTGTGCTGCGGCCCCGCCTTCTTTTGCTCGGTTTGCGAGATTTAAAAAAGAATAGAGCAGGCTAGCGGAGAGAGGTCGACGGGACCACAGCACCACAGGGACTTGGACTTGTGTGTAATCTCTGTCTCATTCACACACACACACACACACACACACACACACACACACACACACACACACACACACACACACACACACACACACACACCTACCTATGCAAACCAGTAAAACAGTAAATTGTGCACATGTTTGAAGCAGATTGTGTGTGTATGTGAGGCAGAGAGAGAGGAAAACAGAGAGAAGAATTGGAGGAATTGGTGTGAAGCCCAATGCAGTGTGTATACACACCTAAATGGTCATTTTGTGGTTTTCAACATATGGGCTTGTTGGCTATTTACGTGGGTGCGGTTTGCACATGTGCATATGAGAGGAAGGGGGAAAAAAATAATGAAAAGTTGTTTTTGAACTTCAGTGTTGTCAAGGCCTTCACCTTTAACCCAATGCAATAAAGCGGAATCAAGGCCTCCTTCAGCCAGGAAACGTGTGGAGCAGCGCAGACGACCGACGGGTGTAAGTACAAACACAAGGAGGAATGCGCAAGGAGCCAAACTTTGACCCTTCACATTAAACTACACCATCTTTAGCACGCCCAGTAAATACACTTTATTGTCCCTGTAAAATGTGATATTTTCATGCATGAAATGTGTTCTAACTTTGGCATGTGCTTTGGACATTTATTTTCTGTTTGTTTTCCAGTGAGTATCCACTAGAAGCCCATCCGACATTTTAATGTTGTTCTAGTAGATTCTTTAACACTGTGAGTGTGCGCTTAGTAATTGCAGTTAGCAAACACACACACACACAGAGACACACAGAGAGAGAGAGAGAGAGAGAGAGAGAGAGTGAGAGTACATCAGGAACCCCCTTTTGCAGAGAAACACCATCTGCAGGTATGTTACACTGATTTAACAAGCTACATTCGTTTCAACACACCCATTCTTTTACTCTTTAACGCATTCCAGTGTGCCTCCAAATATAGAAACAAGAGTGTGTGTGTGTGTGTGTGTGAGAGAGAGAGAGAGAGAGAGAGAGAGAGAGAGAGAGAACTCTTGCTAGCGGAGGACATTCATGCTTTCATTGCCAGCAAGCTTTGGTGGTGGAGCAGAGGGAGGGACAGATAGCAGAGGGAGGAGAGGGAGGAGAGGGAGGAGAGAGAGGCCCATAGCCAAGGATCAAGGCTGAAGGAGCTCACTAACCACGCCCACCAACCTTGGCCCAGCTCAGTGACGTAGATCATTTATCGAATTCCTTTGCCTTGCGTCGTCATCAGAGTGAAGAAGAGGCCCTCTACGTGTCCACCTATCACAACCACAGATCCGAGGGTCATCCTGCCACCAGCAGTGTGTGTGTGTGTGTGTGTGTGTGTGTGTGTCATCCCGTGAATTGTATCCACGAAGGTGAAATTTGTCCTGCAGTCCGTGTGATTAATAAATATGACCTTTTTAAAGCAAGCCGTAGTTTTGGCGAGCTGGCCTCAGCCTGCCATGTTTGTTATCGTGTGAGTATTGAGTTTATTTCTGACGGAGCACAGAGGGAGCTGCAAAACAGAGTGTCCGGCCCAGTGGAGCCCAGTGGGGCCCAGTGCAGCCCAGTGCAGCCCAGCTGAGCGTGCTCTTGGATAACAGGGAGGAAATGGCAGAGACATCACAGACACCAGCATCAGACTCACTGTCTGGAGCTCAATCCCCATTAAACTGAAATCCAAGCTGGATGTAGATTTTATGTCAGATGTAATATATCTAAAAAGAAACATCCCAAAGAGGAAATAATCAGAAATATTTTTATTTAATGTGTGTGGGGTTTTTTTATCTCAAAGAAACACATTCTAAGCACAGTTAAAGAAAGATGTCTATTAATAAAATGTTCATTTTCAGAGGTAAATAAACATTTATATTTCAGTAGGGGGCTAATACTATTAATGCAGCCACTAGCCAGCACATTAACATATTATTCCCTCAAGGAAATAAATATATGTGCTTCCTTCTGTCCCAGTTACCTTCTGTAACCTACAGACACACATATCATCTATCTATCTATCTATCTATCTATCTATATATATATATATATATATATATATATATATATATATATATATATATATATATATATATATATATACACACACACACACACACACACACACACACACACACACATCATCACATGTTCTCTCAAAAATTAAATGCAACATATGGTATAGCACTCAAAGCTACAGGCGTGTCTCGCTTACACCGAGGTACAGTGTTGCATCAGACAGGCGAAGTGAGTCCTGTCGTTCCTCTGACCGCTACTCGTCTAGCCGAACCTTTCTGCTCTCCTGTAGATGTGATGAAAAGCTGTAAATATTCTGTCCAGTTGTGCTCATTTGTGTGGTCCGTCGTGATATTAAAATTTAATAAAATGCGGATGTGCTTTCCGATTATTCCTCTCTGATTTATAATTGTCTTTAAGACGTTACTTGCAGAAACCATAAATTTCCATTCAAACACAGTAGGTGGACTCCAGTTTAGTGAAGGAAAATTGGTAAAACGTTGTTACTTCAAATTGGAAATGCATTTTATGGTCGGATACCCTTAAGTCCACAAAAGACTCGCAACGTGTAAGTGTTCGGGGCAGATATGACTACTTAGTGATTGCTTAATTTTGTATTTAATACGTGTCAGACACACATCAGGTATTTAGCTGTAAAATTAAACAGGCCTTTGCAACACCGAAAGGAACATCATGTAATTAAATATTATGTCAATTCTAAAAATACGCATGGCCAACTTCATATTACTAAGGACCCTAGTAAACTACGTAAATAGATTTTGTCGAGTGTCACTGACAAAGTGGAACTGTAACCGTGTAAAGTTTGACCGTGTGACACCTGTAGTTGCTTGAAGAGTTAATAAGTATTCTAAACAACTCAAAGGCGTAGAAGTCACAATATTAAGCGATCGATGTTTCTGCGCTAATTCTCACAGACACGTGATTGAATTTGTCGTTACACAGCGAGGGAAAGAGCATTCAATTAGACGTTTAAGTATTGAAATTAAATTATATTGCAGAGCACAGTGAATCCGTCCTTCAGAATACTTTATTGTGATTAATAAACAAGTACACCACAGTTTTGCAATTATTTTGCAATTGTTCAGAGAAAATGCATTTTTTGACATCAAACTTCAAATTTTCTGACGAACGATGCCAAAAAAAACAGTGCCCAGGAATGATCTTTGTGAAGTTTGTTTCCAACTCAGAAATCACAACCTGGGATAAACAACAACATATAACTCACTGGAAATCACTGGAACCCTGATGTACAAGTGATGAACTATAGAGACACAGGACCACAAAGTAGACTGACGCACACCGCAGACCTGCGCAGACGTTGCATCAAATCAAATCAAGTAAATTCGTCGTGTTTTAATATTATCCGTGCTGTGCGTCATATAACATCTTACATGGGCCAGCCTTGGAGAAGTTGGTATACACCGCAGAAGTATTGGAAGTTATCCAATTAAAACTTCGGCGTTTCCTACGGTTCCTGTGTTTTTTTCTACAAAGTTTTTAGCTTGTGTATTAATTCGGCGCGCATGGATAGCGTTACATTCTCACATTTGAAGTAGTGAAGGAATTATAAGAGGTTATTCCCAAATAAGCTAGAAATGACTTTATTGGTGACGTACCGCTGTATAAAACAACTCAACCCAAATAAAATAACAACTCAAAATAAAAACGAGTAAACATCCTAATATCTCGTAAATTCCCCTGCTATTTGTGTGATACCACATTTTTAAAGACCTTACTGACACACCTTTAAGAAATTCACCAAGGAAAGCTACTGATGAGTCTAAATGACAGACAAGACATTCAGCCAATGAAAATAATCCACAGTGCTTCATGAAGGGTCATTGGCAGTGACCTCTCTGTCGGCGCCCCTGAGAGAGATAACGCCGTGAGCAAGACATTGGTTGCCAAATGGCGTGTTTGCAGTGTTTTAGCAGTGTATTGTTTTGTTTGTCTGTTGTTTCTTTTATTTTTCTCAAATTGTTGCTGAGGAGTATTAATTCTAAGAATATTAAGCTACTATGAAATAGCCTATAAACACCAAAACACATAGTACATTTACATTCTTAATATTTTTGTATTTGCATAACTTAATTTAGCATGAATACTGAAATGTAAAAAATCCTTAATTATATATTTTTTGCATTAGGTTACCATAACCTACCATAATCAAAACATAGAATTAGAAATAATAATTATATTAGTAGCAGTCACAAAAAACAGCTTACAGCTCAGTAATACAGTATTCTTTAAATAAACAATGTATCTCTCATTTATCACATTATTCATTCTTTGTGAAATCGTAGTCAGGGCTTACAATGTTTTAGTCCGGCCTAAAACACCCTGCACGGCAATATACAACTGGGCGAAGTGTTCAGAGCATAACACAACAATCACCTACAAAGAACCTTCTCGCTTTATTTCCATTCCCACATGTGCAACTAAGTAAATTTAACGAGTCAATCTAAAACAAAATTCTTATTCTATATATGCGTAATATGCAGATCGAACTGAGTGTGCTATTAACTAAGATGTATTTATTCTTTATTTTTACCAAAATGCTTAAAGTTTATTTAGCAAAGTACGAATTTGTCCAATTAGGTTTTGTGGCTCACACCACTTTTAGAAAATTCCTATATACTAATTAAATTAAAAGGTACACGTATTAATATTATATGCCATTGTTATACAGAGGTTCGGATTTTTATTAATTTAAATCAATCCTCCGAAAAAAATATACAACAGATACGTTAATAGATTACAGCAATTAAACAACAGATAATATAGATCATGAAATATTTTTATTGCTATCACAGTGTAGCTGTATGTCCTGGTGAACATCAAATAACGTATTCAATATGAATATGTAGAGCTATTTATGTTTTTTTTTAAATACATTAGGTATAGCGTGGACAAACCAACCAAACTCATAAGGTCTATAATAGCCAGATTTGCCGACTGCATAATACTTTTCGCCTAAAAATGGAGGGAAAACTTTAGATTATATTCCTTTTTAATAAGCAATGGTTTAATTCGAGGGTATATGGCATATATAATTAGGCCTTCCGTATGAGCATACTTCCTAGAAATAGCATTAGCCTATTAAAATTAAAAACTTTATATTACTCTTAAAACACACATGGTCTCAATATCAATATCCAATAGAATATATGACCAACAGCCGACCGGCCGAACATTGCTGAGTGGCAAACATACCTCCGTAATGCGTAATATGACAATAAGAATCCTCCGTCCAAAAACAATATACGTTAGTATGGGTGCACTCTGTGTTACAGACTAAGAGGCAGTAAAATGGTGTTGTGCTGACTTCCTTTTCCGGATATTTACCACGTTTACCAAGCACATCATTATTTTACCTGCATTTCTCGCTTTGCCTTCCTGTTCTCGCATAAGCCACGTAACTGCTTATCTTTCACGGTCGACTCCTCTTTGTTCTTTGAAAAAGAGATGTCCTTACACGCGTGTGTCCACTAGATGGCGCCATTGCTCCATGAAACACTACATATGTTCACCAACTTGACCCCGTTGACGTCAATACAGTCTAGAGCATCAAGGCCAACTCCAAAACGCTATTGGTCTAAAAATCACATGACATGGTACCTTGAATCCATAATTATGTTGCTGATATTTTTCGCCCCCCCAAAAGATGTCAGCGTCCCACTGTCCTTATCCTCTTCGACATAAGCGAGATTGCCTTAAAACAGAGCAGCGTCATGCCCAATAGCAAAATATGTCCGAACAACGTGGCGGCCGGTTCATTCCTGATGGATTCGCTGGTGGGAGGAACGTCTCCGTACAGAGGTGAGGCTTACTCTGCTAACTCCGGAATGTATATGCAAACGCCCGCAGAATATGGATGTCAGATGCTGAGAAACGTGGGCATCGCCGGTGCCCCTCTGTCTAAACGCGACGAGCTGCAGGCGGACGGCGTGGCGAGCGGCGGCTACCCGCAGACGCATTACCTGTCGCCGCGAGACGCCTGGACAGTAGGCTCTAAAACTTACAGAAGCGCTCAACCTGTTGAACAGCCTTTGCACCCGTGTCCTTTCCCGGCGAGCAGTGTCAAGGAGGAGGCTATCCCCTGTCTGTACCCAGCTGATATCAACAGCCCCAAGGAACCTATAGAGCCGTCTACGTACATCCGACTAGGGGACAATAGCAGCCAGACGGATCAAAGTGGGGTCTCTGTCTCCGATTATTTCCGAGGGAACAACGTGTATGCGGGTGATAGGGGACCGCGTGGGGATGGCTTCGGCTCGGACTTTAACCCCATGCCCAGGATCACGACGCCCGTAGGGGCGCAAGCGTCAGATTCGTATGCCAAGACCAGCAAATCAAAGCAGGACGCTGCGGGCGAGGAGACGAACGCGGAGGCGCGGTGCACGGATAAGAGACAGCTTAGGACGGAGGACAGCGCTCCGAAGACTGACAGCTGTACAGACGATTCGGAGAGCGAGCTGAAAGGTGATCCAACTAGTGCTGTCTGTCTGTCTGGCGGTCTGTCTGGCGGTCTGTCTGGGTGTCCGTCTGTCTCTCTCGATCTCTTCGTCTCTCACTCTGATGTGTTTGTGTTTATTGGCACACGTTTCGTTTTCTCTCTTTCTTTCTCTCCCTCTCTCTCTTTTTCTCTCTCTCTCCCTCTCTCTCTTCCAGACACACACACCCACCCACACACACACACACACACACGCGCGCGAGGGAGAGTTTAAGTAGGTAGTTACACTTCACACACACACACACACACACACACACACACACACACACACACACACACACACACACACACACACACACACACACAAGAATGCAATAACTGAAGCCTTTTCTGTTTAGCATGATCAGGCAAAATGCAAGAAGAAATGCAAAGAAAAGTTTATTTACTTCGTTACGCTACGTATAGTACAAAATCCCTCTCGACTGCACATATACTCGTCTAACATATCCTGAATCACAGTGTTTACGGAGCAACTGTATTTAACATCGCACATAAAATCAAAAAAATGCAAGCAGTATTTAATATTGAAACAAACAGAAGCACACAAGCATGAAGTATGCAAATATGCACACACACACACACACACACACACACACACACACACACACACACACACACACACAAATCAAATCTTAAAACGTTACTTAAGTGTCAATTGAATGGTTGGCAATTTTTTTGCGACACAGTGGGAAGCTCGTGTAAATACAATTTTATGCACAGTTGTTTTATGTTTAAAGAAGTCAAGTATATCAGGCTCCGGGCCGAAACGTGTGTCACACAGTATTGTAGCAATAAAGGTGTTTCCAACAGCAGTAGGTCTAAATCACCAGACCATTTTGTCAAAATAATAACGTTAAATCTGTTTTGTACTAAAAGGAAATTTTAAATACAATGAGATTTTTTAAATGAGATTCATTTTTTAAAATATACACCAATGGAAAACTGTCACAACTAATTAACTCTAAAATTCAACTTGATATTTTCGACAATTGGTTTGTTTAGTCACGATTCCACTCTGGCCCTGAAGAAATAAACAAAATATGTAAATAAAATAAAAACCTTTGACGATGCAATTCAAATGAAGAAATGTAAATTAAATGTAATATAATATATAATTAACATAATGGAAACAGTTGTGCGAATAAATACGAATATATAAATACATTGGCCTATTTTACATCTCATTTGCTTCATTCATTTTCTGTTACAAAATAAAAGCATTTCCATTACTGCTGCTTTTGTAGTGTAAAATGTTTACAAATGTTCACTCGATTTCCCTCAAAACGGAGACACCAACCCGTGAATTTGGGTCCTACAAAAATCATTATTTAACTTTCTCTACTGTCGTCTAGTAGCCTATGTAATGCTATTTTTATCACGGTAGCGTATGTGTTAATTATATCTATATTTGAGCGTGTTCTTCATTTAAATATGTCAGTTCTACACAGCCGAAATGTCACTGACGCAAATGTGTTTATAGGAAAGGTATTTTTAGACAGTTTTAAAACCAAACTACCACATTATTCAGGTATTCTCCCTCAAATTATCAGTTTATATAAATATGCGGGAGCATACCTACTAAATACATGTCACATATGCAACGTGCAATACGTTACATTTATTATACATTTATTATTGAACTATAGTTAAAACTATGCTTCCAGACAAACTCAGATAAAACACTAATGGTGTTAATTAATGGTGTTAACAAACATTCAAAGGTATAAAGTACACCCAAAACGTAAATATTTCTCTATATATCAAAAATCTGAATATCAGAATGAAACTATAATAAGGACATGCGTAATTCTGGGTCATTCGCTGTACAGATATGTTGCTCTATTTTATGCCTCTTTCTGAATAATATATTTTATCACTGCAGATGAGGCGAGGCTGGAAAACACAACGGGGAACTGGCTAAAAGCTAAAAGCGGACGGAAGAAGAGATGTCCTTACACAAAGCATCAGACACTTGAGCTGGAGAAAGAGTTCTTGTTCAACATGTACTTGACTCGAGAGCGCCGTCTGGAGATCAGCAGAAGTATCAACCTCACAGACAGACAGGTCAAGATCTGGTTCCAGAACCGGAGGATGAAACTGAAGAAACTCAACAGAGAAAGTCGCGTCCGGGAGTTAACGAGCTATAACTTTAACTGAAAAACAAACAAACAGACACACAATAACATTTCTTGTCTTGCATTATCTGAACGAACTTTCACTCTCTCTGTCACACACGCGCACCCCCCCCACACACACACACTCACACATTCTGAGGATATCACAGCTCACCACACTATACGTGGACTTCAGAACTATGCTGTCATTTGACGTTCGTCAATGAGAGACTGGGACCTCTTGAAAATAATGTTAAATTTGGTTTTCAACGGTCCAACATAAAGGCCCAAATTAATAATGCAGACCACAATGACACTGTAAATATGCCATTAGCGGATTAAAAGAATTTCTTGGTGCAAACGTTAGTAACGGGTCTTGTTAAAACAGACGTCGCTTCACTCGTAGCTTGCCAAACCGAAGTTGTCTTCCTGTCTTAGATTAGCGTGTTTGTCGTTGTCGGTGCGCGTATGTCCTAAACTATGCGTACTCTGTATTTTGCATGCCATTTGTCGTTTTGTCGATTTGATTTTTAATTCGAGAGTGGAAAATAAAAGGGGGTTGGAAAATGTAATGTGCTGGTATCTCCTTCCCCTTGGATATCGTCTTTGGCGTTTTGTTGAAAAGAGAAATAGTGGTTATAAGGACAAAAGTGCGGGAACCAGCGTGCGCGCGAGGGAGAAAGATTGTAGCACTTCCAATAAGAGTCGGAGACCCATAACGTTGATTTAAATATTATCCAGGTGACCACAGTAAGTCAAGGTCATAAAATTGTAATGTCATGACGGTGCTGGAAAGCACTGGGGGTGGATTTTATGATCTGCAAATATAATGTGGTGGTGCAGTAAAGACGCATTAAAAGCGAAGTGGAGGAAGTCTAATTCACATGCGCGCGGCGGCTACGCCGGTCTCACTGGCGCGCGCTGCGGGCTGCCGCGCGGCTCTGGAGGGAAGAGGCTTCTGTAATGGCTCTGGAGAGACAAACCACTACCACACGAAGCAGTGATAACGGATGTATGATAACAATTACTACAGCAACGACGCCGGTTAATGCGAGGATGTTAATTGCTACGGACGCGTCTTCGAAGAAGGCTAAAGAGGTAGGATAAGGTTTTTCATTACTTTTTTGATGCTTTTTAATTGTGTCTAACATCAATATGAACTGTGTTAAATAATATACCTGTTTTTTTTCTAACACGTTTTGAATCTGGCTGTAGATTTAAAATGTTGTTGATGAGATCCGGTTGTAGTAAGAATTGCTTTCTTGCTAATATTTAATGCAGCGCTGAAATGTAGTTTTCCATGTGAGCGATTTGGAATTAACATTGAATTAATTAATGAACCAATTAATCAATTAATCAATCAATTAATTATTGAATGTATTACAAGTTTTTGTTTGTTGCAGTTATTTGATTTAATGACGCTACATTTTCGCATTTGTTTTAATGGTTTGGTCTCTAAAGCTACATCCTGATAAATGCATTACTAGCACTATAGATCATTTTTAGTTGGCTGTGAGTTAGCCCGAGGCAGACATTTTATGATCAAACACTGGTTATAGCTTCTGAATCGGAAACCTGTTATATAGTAGAAAGTCTCTTACTTGTTGTATCAATTCTGTTGTTTGTCTTCTCCGGTGGATAACGTCGTTACGCGCAGCTGGTGCGTGGTTTAGGTAGTTTCATGTTGTTGGGATTGGATCCCAGGCTCGACAACAAGAAACTGCCTTGATTACGTCAGTTCGTCTTCATCAAGGGCGACAATTGCCGTTAAATTACACCCTGCGAAGTGAAGTCTCCGCAAATGGCATTGTAAATGAACTGAACTGTTATAGCCACACTGAGCTTTCTTCTCTCTCTCTCTCTCTCTCTCTCTCTCTCTTGCTCGCCTTGTAAGTGTTCGGCTGTAAAGCGGATCTCTTAGAGGGATAAAAGGTTGTAAACATAACATGGTAAACGTCTGCGTAATAATGCGAATTATTCTTTCATTGCAAGTTTTGGCCAAGGTTTAGGTTTGGATCACTTCCGATGCGAGGCCTCAGCTCGGGTGTTACGTCGGAGAGAGAGAGAGAGAGAGAGAGAGAGAGAGAGAGAGAGAGAGAGAGAGACTCAAAGGATGGATGTATTCATGGCTGGGTGAATGTGTAAATGGATAGGTGGGTGGATAGACAGACAAATTTGATTAATCACGACAGTGATGGTTGCCCTAGAGCGGCACAATACCCACTGGAAAAAAACCTGCTGAGACCATAAAATAAAATAAATATTTAGCAATACGTACACTCTTGTCAATTAGAAGGGTGGAATAATGTTGGAATATAACAAGTAGGTCGATACTGTACAGACCTGTGTGTGTGTGTGTGTGTGTGTGTGTGTGTGTGTGTGTGTGTGTGTGTGTGTGTGTGTGTGTGTGTGTGTGTGTGTGTGTGTGTGAACTTTTGAATATTAGCTCTGTTACAATTATTAGGTTACAGCATATTCAAAGTTTCTAACCTGCAAGCGAGTATAGACAGGCTGCAGTGTAGACATTGGTAGGGAATTGTCACAGCCGTTATTGCTAAATAACAGTATCTAATATTTCTTTTTAACAATTATATGATATATGTATCCAAATATATATTCACATTGTATACTTATGAAATATCTGTAATTGATAAGTTCTGATGACTGCCCATTTTCATACGCAACATTAATTAAATCAACAGTTGAACCTGTTTACATTTGTGAAGACATAATTAATCACTAGACAGTGGAGTGGAGTGTTCATCTTCTTACTTTCTTTTTTTTAGTGTTGAAAATGTTCATTTGAGCTATATTTTTTTTATTATTATTTGGGTGAACGTCTGCAATACTGAATTAATATGTACAGTGTTTTACAAGTCTAACATCTTATCCAGAGCGACTTACAAAGTGCTTTGCATGATCACAGAATACATCCTAGATAGTAGCACAGATAGGTCAGAATTCAAGATACCCTTGAACCAGACTACTACCACAAACAGACTACAGCAACTATTACATTAACATTAACATTGAAAGATGCAAATAAACTCGGGACAGTATTATGTCTGGTTTTATGTATAGGCCAGGTCATTTTTATTACGGGTTATTAGTAGCCTACCTGCGACATTCGTCGAAAAACGTTTTTGTGGCTTTAATAGAATTATACACAAATAAATCGCATTTATGATTTCAATGTTTCTCCTAAAATAAGAGGTTTTACATTAACGCTAGTAACGCTATTCAGCTGAGCTTAATAACTGGACACTTTGCAAAATTCCTAAAATTCACGTGTACTTTATATGTTCAGTGAATAATTCTGTTTTATATAATATTTAGATTATTTAAATATTTTAATATTGTTCATATATTACTGCGTGAAGCTTTTATTCAGACATGCGCAGTTAGACACCATATGCCACACACCAAATCTCAACGTTTGCGAGTGGGTCGTGGGTGTGTGTGTTTGATTATGATGCGACCTGATTTTTTCCTAGGACAGAGAATATGGATTTCGCCGTTTTTGCTTGGTTTGTTAAACCCCTCCTCTTCCTCCCCCTCAGCTGTTTTGCGGCGGGAGGAGACAGTCTGGAATCCAAAGTCATTTTCATTCAGTTGAGTGAAAGGGGGATTGCCTCTGGAATGCGTCACCAACAAAGAGTTTACAGCACGCAAAATCACCCCCACAGGACATTGTCGCCTAGCATACGGATATGGAGGCAGTTTCCTACCAATAGTCTCCGCGTTCGTATCTCCAGATACATAAACACTCGTTTATTACAAATTAAAAATTTCAGTGCAATATATAATTCATTTGTTCAGCCCAAAGCCATTCGTCCACTCATGGGATAGCAGGATGGCCAGAGATTAGCACACCAGACCTAGGCCAAGTCGTAGATAAAGTTCATGCATGAGAATACGAGGAAATGTAAAATATATTTGAATGACATATCCATCTCTGGGACCTTAAAACGATATAGCACTGCTGGAGAATATGTATTTTGCCAGATTTTCAAGATAAATATGTAATTTTAAAAGTCGTATAATTTCTTAAATCAAATACCGTTGGTTGAAAAGCAAGCCAAACTTAGTGTTTTATATTCTAAGCCCCAAAACAGGATAGCATTCATTCTGTTGGTCCTCTATTTAAGTTATAGGCCTACTAGATGCATACATTCGTACATACATACATACATACATACATATATACATACATACATGGACGTAATTTTGTAATAAAAAGTGGGGGGAACATGGATCGTCGCTATTTAAATATTTGGTTTTAACCGTAAAAACTGGGGGGGACTTTTGAAAAAGTGGGGGGGGGGGGGGGGGGGGACATGTCCCCCCCGTCCCCCCCCAAATTACGTCCGTGCATACATAAAGAAATACAGACATACATACATACATGCAGATATACAGGCACAGGCCTGCATACACATGCAAACATAGATAGAACACGTGTAGGCACCAAACACGCTTTTATGTTTGGTACAATATTTACGTTACGTCTTAATCGCGTTTTATACAGTGATTGTGAACTAGGTTTCCTTGTTTAAAGAGAGCTACATATTTGATTTAGCAACCTATGTTAACATGTGCCATAGCAATGGGAAGAATCACCCGCCACGTTATTTATCTTATTGTAACATCACTTCTTTCGCCCTCAAGGAAGACGGTTTTTTTGAAGACTGAGCAGTCAGACTGAACTTAGACCCTGTTGGTTATACGATGCGTATGTAGAGTAGTCATGACCTAAAGCCTCACGAATGTCGTCTGGCGCCTAAATAATCTGTCGCGATTATTTAGTTGCAGGACTGCAAACATGAAATTGAATATGTATTGACGTTGCCTATAATTAAGGTGAACCAAATGGTTCTGTAATTCTTAACGCACAGAAAATTCCGCAGTGGTCAAATATTTCACACAGAGTTTCAAAATAGCTACAGCGCTCTTTTAATCGCACATGGCCAGAGGAGGACACCGTGAAGGTATCGTCGACTCTGGGCATCTCGCTGGCGGAAGTATGATGACGGGCGATGGCCTATTTCTGATATAAGTGCTAGTACCGACGACAGATAACATGTAGGTCCTATAACTATGATAACGGCCGCGCCTATGAGGAATTTGTATGGTTTTATGTTAAACTAAAGCTTCTGCTTCTCACCATTCTCACCGTGTTATGAGCTGTCAGGCGCCAGCATGTAAACCACTGCCCCAACACTTGTTCCTATAGTAGCCTATAGGCTAAATGGTTGTAGAGCGTCCATTCAAATGGAGCAGAGCTACACTTTGGGCCTCTTAGCCATGTTCAGGTCTGATTATGTCATCCACTCCATTATCTTGTTTTACTGTATATATATATATATATATATATATATATATATATATATATATATATATATATATATATATATATATATATATATATATATATATATATATGTGCCACGTCCAAGGGACAGCAGTTTAGCACAGGTCAGTAAGCAGAAGGAGAAAATAACAGCCCCTTAAAATTCAACACGTCATTATGAGTTTTAGTATTAAATGATAGAGCCTCTTAAAACATTTCACGTGCAGCCCTACGTTCCTGTGTCCTGAAACAGTAACTCTTACGTCTACGTTATTGGTTTTAGGCCTGGTCAAAGTAAATCCGAATAACTGAAATCGTTGAATCGTGGATTTCTATTATCTCAAAGTGTTGCAGACGGCAGACATAGACGTGGACAGGACTGGTCTGTCCATACGGATCAAGGCACGCTGGAACTGTGAAAACCACGGTGACACGCGTAGCTGGTTGCATCGCACAGAAGGGCCGGTTTTGTTTTGGTCACTAATATCTTAAGCAAGAAACGTAATTGTGTGCATTCTTAATAAATCTGTATGATTCGCATCTTTAGGTATGTTTGTGTTACTTTGTTACATTTCCTAATACACTAGCATGATTAAGAAAAAAAACAACTTTGCAATATAATTTTATTAACATAGGTATTCATTTGTAATAATCTAGAAGCCATTGTCAACCTACAGTATGTCCAGCATACTATACGGCGTTCATTACTGTTAAATCATATTTTTATCTTTAATAATCTCAAGGCAAATGGGTTTGGGAAACATTAACCAGTCAGCAGACTCACCAGCAGAGGCTAGAAAGTCCATTTATATGAAGTCACGACTGGGAATACGTAAATATCCTTTTGCGCTTGGTAGGCTACATATAAAATACACTTTATGCAACAAAATAACACCTTTTAAACGTGCATTTAAGAATTTGTAGCTAGATACATTTTGAAGCGTTTTATAAATGCTTTAAAAATCTAACTGGCCAATCGGGGCCTACAACGAAAATATAGACGAAATCCGTCGCTAATGCGACAAAGAGCTATTGTATTACAATATATTAAATGATATCAGGATAAAAGGTGCCCTAAATATGAAATTTCGCCTTTAAAAAACAACACAAAAAAAACACTGTATATATATACACGTCACTGTATACACGTGCGCATGGCACTACATTTGAAACCTTATAGAAAACCTTATAGACCCTTACAGTATTGATTAAAATTGTTTACATGTTGTTATGAAGGAGGCTTCGATGCGCATATTCAATATACGCTGTTGAATTTTCAATAAATATGTCATGCATATTAAAGCCAGCAATACTGTAATAACGTTTCAGGAATAAAAAATCGGTCTAAAGACATAAGACATATAGATATTACATATATATTATATATTCACAAGTAACAAGTTAACATTTGCAGTATTATAAATTGGCCAAAAATCTGTTACATAATGTGTTTAAATCTTTCCTTTAGCCGTACCTTAAAGAAATCTGGAATATATATATATATATATATATATATATATATATATATATATATATATATATATATATATATATATATATATATACGTGTGTGTGTGTGTGTGTGTGTGTGTGTGTGTGTGTGTGTGTGTGCGCGCGCGCGCGCGCGCTATGGCACAGTTAAGACAGGAAAGCTTTGAGTTCATATTAATCTTTATTATTTTTACTGACAATGCACAACTACACAAGAAAATAAGGGACGCCGTATCACAACACAGAGTTTATAGTCTGTAAAAGCAATAATGGCCCTAACCATGACAGGGTATGGGTACGAAAGTCCTCTCTAGGGCTGTTTTGAGTCTGCAAAGCGTGTACAGTTCACGTGTGAATGCAATCGCGGTGACCAAGAAACTAAGCTAGTTTGGCTAAATGTAATGAAAAAAACACATCGCAGAATTAATACATTCGCACCGACGATCATGCCCCAGACTGTTTGTCAGGGATGACATGTATTAATGGATATGCGCTTTCAATCAGTCTGTGGTTCAAGTCTACCACTATCGGACTGCACACGCACTTACAGAGCCGGGCAACTGCGACCGGAGATGCCCCTGACATTTTGGTGAGAGTAATATGCTTTCACTGCCCATAAAAGCGAAATGATAACTTATTTCTGTATTTATTTATTTATTTGTTTACTTATTTTTATGTAGGGCGTAGGCGTTCAAAATATATGGAATTTAAATTTCGGTCTCGAATTCTTTTCCGAATTAATTTCGCTCAGTGAAATTGTTATCGAGACAAAGTATATCCACGTGTTGCTCTTTATAAGAAGTACATTTGAAAAAAAAAACACTAACAAATTATTCCTAGGTAGTCTCATCCATGTAACACCGAGAAACTACAAAAGAATTGACGTAATATGGATTGATATAATCTAGACAGCCTGTATTTTGATAATGTCTGGAATTACAAGTAAAAATAAGAAAAGAAGCCTGACCTCATGTGGCTGGCGCGAGACTGAGCCCAGCACTGACAATGACATCAGACCAACATCAACACACGGCCAAGTGGCAAAATACGCTCAAATTAAATGTAAAATCTAAAATCCTAAATTTCCCACCTGTGGGACAATAAAGGCTGTTTCTATTCTATTCTAAGACAAGATGCAAATATTTGCGTTTTCCGATTAAGGCCTTCTTAATCTTAATTCTGAATTAGTAGGCTATATTACGAATGTTTACTATTTCTATCGTAAGTAGATCTTGCTTTTCAATGTTTCACAGTGGAAACAAACAATAATTGCCTTTGTGTAACTATAACATAATGGAAATATTTATACAAATAAATATAAATGAAATGGGACAATGACTGAGATTAAGTGGAATGGAAATAAATGGAAATGGAATAAATGGAATAAAATCAAAAGCAGCAGTCAAGTCTGGCTACCTGTAAGATGGTCGAATTTTAAAAGATGAGAATTGTTAAGTGATAGGGTTAATTTAAAACATCCAACGTTTTCCTACTAGTCCAAAAGATTGTACACTGTAATTGTACACTAAAAGCACAATTCTCCTCACCATCATTCAATTTCCCAGTCATTCATCCACATTGTTTTCTTTACCCCCAGACTAACACTTTCCTTGTCTTTCAAAATGCATTTTTGATCAAATGTACTGGTCTGGTGAATTAGCAGAAATGGTATGGACTTTTCTCATTACAAACCCAGAGGCTAAAGCTTAGATCCAGCACACACAACTCTATCAACCCTCTATCCTCCCTGCTGTATTTTGATGAGACTTATTTCGCAAAGCAGTGTTAGTTTTATGTTATACTACAAACTCAACTGCAGTTTTATTAACGACACGTTTATGAACAATCAAATGGTCCTCATAAAAATTTATTGAAGGACGTAAAAGCATGTACGACCACTTGCCGAATACAGCCGCCGTAGTGGCCAAGTTTTCAACCGTCCCACTATTTTCATCTCCCCGATTTTGAAAAACTCCGTTTTATGATGAATATCCCAGAAATGCATTTTTTGAAAGTGGTGGAAACTAAGACTCCACTGCGTAAAAGGACTGGGATACTATTCGCAAAAGACAAATCAGTTCTGCTCATGTTTGAACAAAGTCTAGATCAATTAGAACAATTACAGGTGAAGAATCAATTAATAAAACCTTCGGGGTTTGTAAAATATTTGTAAGATACAATATGAGGGGAAAAGATGCGCAAAGCCCTGGACAGAGTACCAGCCCATATGCTCGGCAAAGATTGATTACGTAAAGAAATAGTGCCTCTACGAGACGCTATTATTCTACGTTATATGGACCTAAAGTCTTTCCACAAATGCGAAAGATACGTTATTAAACAATAATATATATTTACAAGAGTTTGTATGAAGTTCACTTTAAGAAACAACATTAGAATTAAGCGACCTACTGCAGTCTCGGAGTGCACTGCTGGTCCAAGATAACTCGCGCATTGATCTGCTGTGCGGTTTTTCAGAGGGTAAATGTAATCACGTGTCTCACAGTCCTCCAATCGCAGTTGGGCGAGCTTTCAGAAATAATTACCTGGCTTGATTGTTCTATGGGCAGATAAAAAAGTACACATACACTCCATATAATAATCGGATGCATGTAAAAGAGACGGAAACATCGCCATGTCGACTACGGGTCCCATAAGTAATTATTATGTGGATTCCTTGATTAACCATGAAAGCGAGGATGTTCTGGCGACTCGTTTTTCGACAGCTGGTCCGATATCCTCCGGTTCACGCCCGACGCCTCTGGTACCGGACTGCGTGGATTATCCGTCTTGCAGCTTTGCCCAGAAACCACCCGTGTTCACTACCTCCTGGACCCCCGGTCACTCTCAGTCCTCAATGGTTTACCACCCATACACTCATCAGCCTCACTTAGGGACGGACTCAAGGTACGTGCGCTCCTGGTTAGAGCCCATTCCCGGTGCCGTGTCGTTCACGGGCTATGCAGCTAACAGCAGACACTATGGACTAAAGCCCGACGCGTTTCAGGATCCACGAACCGGAGACTGTTTGGCTTCAAATGGACGTACTTATTCGGATTATCTCTACTGCTCCGCTGTCGACGTTAGAGAAAAACAACAGACTACACCTTCTCCAGAGTCGGAGATCTTGTCTTCCGGAAAGCACAAAGACGAGAAGGCTGAATTGGACCCAAGTAAGTTAAAGCCATTATTGTTTACAACTGGGTTTGAGGTGCAGCTCGGTTTATTGCGTTCGCTTGATGGTTGGCTGTCGTCCGTCGTAAAACCAAGTTCTATATCCTTTCATGTGGTCCTTGTCGTTTTGGGCTGGCTCAAGTCTGCTGTGGGGCTATCCACTGAAGACAAACGCCGTAAGACAGGGCTGTAAAACGGGCTAGTGGGTTATAAAAATGGTCTCCTTGAAAGACAGGTCTGACAAGGAGACCTGAATACTCTCTGAATGTTGAGTTGATAACTGAATCTTAGTTAAATAGTATTCACAAGGCATTTAATTAATGTGCATTTTTTTATTAGCAGTAGGTATTCTGGGTAGTGATATTAGTAACAGGTTTTACAAGTTACCAATGCTGTCAATGCGAGAATAAGATAAGAGTTCGACATTTCATAAATATAATGCAGGGAAATTTTGTGGGAAGTGAAATTAACATATTACATCACGAGCTGCTCTGTGTTTGCACAGAATCGGGAATCATGGCAATGTTACTTATTTTAGGAGCTGCTGTACTCGTGTCAGCCGGATAAAATGAGTTTCAGGGTAATCACTGCAAAATAATTCTGTTGAAAGAATCGTATACTGTTATAGTAAATATAGTTCCAGTAGACGTGAACCACGCAGAACTTCACCAACCAAATGGATCGTAAGCTGTGCATTCGGTGCGTAGCAGGACGTTTTGACTGCAGACTTCAGCGAGGCGCATTAGGCTTTTATGGGCCTATAAAGCGAATAGATGTATTCACCACTTTACGACACCAATTCTCACAGCGAGCAAGCAGTTTCAACGCTATCGAAGGCGCATTTTTTAGACAATCATAGTATTTTCATTACATTTCAAAATATATTAATAATAAGACTATTATGCTGTTTTCTTTTTTTAATTAAAGTAGCAAGAAGCTAATTATATCGTGCTTAAGGAAGAAGGCAAAATGACCAATATACAAATGACCAAGATCAATCCACAGGAGTCTTAGGAATTTGCTTAGTATACAAACTAATAATTCTTTTTTAATATACATTGTTTTGCAGACAATCCCGTGGCCAACTGGATCCACGCGCGCTCCACGAGAAAGAAGCGGTGTCCCTACACAAAATATCAAACACTAGAACTGGAAAAGGAGTTTTTGTTCAACATGTACCTAACACGAGACCGACGCTACGAGGTCGCCAGAGTTTTGAACCTCACGGAACGACAGGTCAAGATCTGGTTCCAGAACCGTCGGATGAAGATGAAGAAGATGAACAAGGAGAAGGGAGACAGCAAGGAATAATAATCGACCAAAACGTGTTTTGCTTATTACAGACTTGAGGAGAAGACGCTTGTCATGAGTCTTAAACGTTATCACAGTCTCTCTGTGACAGGGGGAGACACAGGCTACACGATGGCTCGCTAGACTTCTTTATTACGGTGTTATTACTTCTTGAACTGTAATTTTATCGACCCATGTTCATATTAACATCATATGTAATTGCACATCTTGGCCTGTTTGGATTTAGATTTCGTTTCTTTTACTTACAGAGCGTTAGTAAGAACTTTATAGAAAATGCTGCCCCGACGTAGGCTTAAAGCAAGGAAATACTTGAACTACTCTATTTTCAAGATCGTAATTTATGATTTTCACGTGAATGTTTTACTGATGTGTTTTGTTTGTAACAGGTGTAAAACTCAAATATTTTGTAACGAATAACACTCATATAGTTGAAACTATTCATACTTGCGTCTGTGATATCCCGTTGTTTTTAAATGTAATTGTTTCTGTATTTTATATTCCTTAAATTGTAAAGATAGATTTCAATACGGATTGTAGATATGCCCAAATATACGACCTCCATCTTAATATTAACGCGACAGACTCCGTCTCTTATTGTAACCGGTGTTTTATGCGTTTATCACTGCTATAAAATAACATACCTTCGCGACAACGTGCGGTGTGGTGCTGGCGACATTGCAGCCTGTCCTACTCGAAGTCTACTTCTTGGCCTACACATAACAATGTCCTCATCTGGAAAGTATCGGGGTTGGGCTCAATAGAAAGGCTGTGCAAGATGACAAGGCTTTACTATAAGGTGTTAGTTGACGTGCATGTCTGTATGTCAAAAAAATTGTCATTAAATATACAAAACTATCAAATATTAAAGAGACGATTGTGCTCGCCTACACGCCTGGTCCATGACCGTATTATACACAGCGACCAGATTGCGCATTTATGCATGCGACGTCTTGTTGGGTATGCTCTGTTTATCTGAGCACATTATACATTATTACTTACCCTTATCATGAGTCTAGCGCTGGTTGTGGCGTTTCTCGGGCCTCTCTGAGGCGACAGACTCATTTAGAAATTTAGTAAACATGTATCCAACGGAGACGAATACAACAATAATAACAAACATATTACTTAAATAACAACAAAATAAAAACGTAATAAAAGTATCGTAGAGTAATAGTAGCACGAGTAGTCAGGATATTTAACGCAAAAAACTGTTTGTCATTCCACTACAGGGGAAATATAGCGTCGAAGCAGATATTAACAAAAAAGATAAGCCATCCAGAAGTTAAAAAAAGCAAAAATATTGTCTTCGATATATTGTAATTACCCAACCCTCTATCGTCTTTAAAGCAATAAAGTGCATAATTGAATATATTTTTAAATAGCGCTTCAGTCTTAATGTTCCGTGTTTAGACATTAAAACAATAAGCAGGTCGGACACGATATACTTCAGCCTTTAAGACCGAACTAAAAGGCAATATAGCCATTAATGAATGTATGACATATTGCGCCATTATAATACCCTTATATTATTAATAATGCGCCATTAGTTTGTACCACTAACTCCTAATTAATGGTTAATGGTAAGATTATTATGGTATATATATATATATATATATATATATATATATATATATATATATATATATATATATATATATATATATATATGCGTGTGTATGTGTATGTATGAATTTATTTCAGCTGTGACCTATAGACCTATGTGTACAGAGGTCGTGGATTTAAGTAAAAATATAAAGACATGTCTGGATTTGGTTTCCTGTGCGCAGTTGAAATTACCTTTTTGTGGTTGTTAACAATACGAACAGGATGCAGAGATTTTAGAGCCCAATCCACTGCACTTCCGCAAGGACAAAAAGGGTTTTACGGCCCTGTTGGAGTTTGCGTTGTTGGTCGCAGATGCAGACGAACAAAGCAGACCTGGGTAACTGGCTAGACGTCTGGGCTAAATTACTTTATGACTTAGTATGCCGGTGGAGGTCCCCTTCAAAGAAACCGACCCACTTAGACTGTTAGTTAGGCTAAGACAACAGCGGTCCGCCGGCACTTTCAGACACGTCCAGGAATAATTTCTGACCAGTGAAGGGCACCAGACATATAGCGTTTCTTTCTGACTAATGCCACATTTGTGAAACAAGTACTGATGAATTATTTTGTTATAGTGTTTCTAATACAGCTTTTAGGCCACTTCTAAAATAGATTGACAGTTTATTGTATATTTGCAACTCATCGGGTTACTCTGGATGAGTTATATTCAGCCTTATAGTTAAACGTGTGCTTTGATGATACCGTTTAATGGGAATTTGCTTAGTGTGGGATTTACATACCACTGTGGATTCTAAACGAATCTAACGCTAGATGGCGCTGTTGACTCACGGTTAGCGCATTTTGGGCCACTGAGGCCTACGACGTGCACTGAGAAAACTGTGGTTAAAAGAATGGCAGCCTCTGTCATTAATCACACTTCCGACGAAAATAAAACTAAAATGTCAACAACCTGATGTATTAAACCAGACTCCACTTAATCACTGCCTTAAATGCCACTTTTTTATCATTCTCGATTGTTTCGTTGGAGAACCCTCGAATGCGCCGTGTCCCTTTAGTTCACACGCGTCCCCAAAGACGTTCAAGAGCCGCGTGAAGTTATGTTTTAGTGTGCCCAGCATTTCACGATGTCGCCTATATTATATGTCAGCACGTCAGATGAAAAGGATTAATTACAATGGGAAACGTTAGTAATTTAGTGGGAAGTCTAATTTAGTCCCTCGTCTAAGGGTTCTTTACTTTACAACTGTTCATTCAAATAACAATAAGAAACATTTTGTCGATCAATAAAGCTAAAATGCCACTACTACTACTTATTATTTATTATTGTTGTTGTTAATAATATCAATAATACTAATTATTATTATTATTATTATTATTGCTGCTGTTATTTTGTTATTGTTGCCGTTATCGTTCTATCGTTATTTCAAAACACAGTACTGTCAGTATTCAGAAGTCATATTCGCGCAGTTGACCTGTAGCAATAAAACCGCACCACTAAAACTGAGACCAACAGTGACCAACAATCTGCATCTTTATAGACTGTGAGAGGTCTATAAATTTCCAGTGTGTGCCTTTCATATTTAACGACTAAGTGTAAAAATCGTCAGTAGCACCACAAAACCACATGCTCATATTTTTGGGAGGTCTTGCAGTGAACTAAACAACAACGAATTGATGTATCTACTGAAATAGCCCAAATGTCTAATTTTATTGATTCCGGGCAGCAGATTTATAACTTATTAGCAAGGTTTAGGAGGACACGGGGAGACCAGTTTGTTCACGCACTGTGTGTGTGTGTGTGAGTGTGTGTGTGTGTGTGTGTGTGTGTGTGTGTGTGTGTGTGTGTGTGTGTGTGTGTGTGTGTGTATTTGTGGCTGGGTGTTGGTGTGGCGGCGAATGAGTGTGTGTGGAGGGGTGTGGGTGTGTAGGTGTGTGTATGTGCGGGGTGGGAGGTTGTGTAGTGTGTGGTAAATATAGCAATGCAATAAAAGCGATGCAACGAAAGAACCAATTAAGTGACAGTTACACAGTACCACGCTAGAGATAGAGTAGATCCTTACAATTACTATCGCCTATAGGCTACGACTACTGATATTAATTTATTAATATAAAAAATAATAACGTAAGCATATTATTATTATTAATAATAATAATAACAATAATAATACCTCACTGAAGGAATTAAAATATAATGTAATTACATTTTAGTTTGTGGTAATATTATTATTTAGTTTAATTATAGTTTAAGTATTATTCTGCTAATAGGTCCTAGATTGCCAGTAGGCTGCTTGCTTGACTTGTTTGTTTATTTATTTGTTTTTGGTGATGTAGGTCGTGAATCTGGTAGGTTCATTATTCTGCATTAGCCATTTTCAAGTACTAGTCCTCCGTCGTTCCGTTGTGTTGCTAAAACCGCTCATTTGCAGCTGTGCGCAGTTGCTGATACACAGACTGTGCTAGAGCCATCTAGCCATTACGCTTGTCAAAATACTGACATACATGAGAAAACGTAAATAGCCCACGCCGTGTAAAATGCGATTCTGGTCCACTTCAGTACAAATCTGTATTGCAGTAGGTTCCAAACATTCGCACCATTGTGTCCCGATATCCTAAAAAAATATATTGGTAAGTCATATACTCTCCTATGTCATATACCCGTAGAAAAAATACCACAAGTAGTTGGAATAATTTTAAAGATTTTGTATTTATTTGTTTATTTATTTTTTTTTCTTTGTGCGGTCAACGGTGTCTCTTCGCTCAAGGTAGACGTCTGTAGACGCTTTGGAAAGATGAACCGGCATAGGGTGTCGTGGTGGGGGAAGGGGGGGGGGGGTCATTGTAGTGGGGGTGGTTGAGGAGAAGTCGAAAAAAAGAGCACGCGCTTGTGACTGAGCCGGCGGAGCTAGCCAGTTTTAACCTTAACACACATCCACCGTACACGCCAAGATTTGAGGCTGCAAAAGGAAAAGGCTGGCGATAGGAAGAGAGAGAGAGAGTCGAAGCGAGGGGATTTGAAGTGGGAGCTGCATCAAATTGTCCGAAGGGGCAGCATTTCTCCGTCTAGTTCCGGTTGCTCTGTCTGCCTCGTATGCCATTTGGAACAGCAACAATAGGTTGCCACCATTTAGACAAGGGGAAAATACCACCAACAGACTAATTCTTTTTTAATGCAAGATAAACATGAGCTCTTATTTTGTTAACCCTCTTTTCTCCAAGTACAAAGGTGGCGAGACATTAGAGCCAACTTATTACGACTGCAGGTTCCCACAGAGCGTTGCCCGAAGCCACACGCTTGTGTACGGACATGGAGCGGCCGCACCGGGCTTTCAACATCCGTCTCACCACGTACAGGACTTTTTTCATCACGGTACCACAGGTATTTCCAACCCTGGGTACCAGCAGAACCCTTGTGCTTTGGCATGTCACGGAGACGCAACGAAATTTTACGGATACGAAGCTCTTCCGAGGCAATCGCTTTATGGTACCCAGCAAGAGGCGAGCCTAGCGCAGTACCCAGACTGTAAATCCTCCAGTAGTTCTAACCCCGGAGATGGACAAGGCCACTTGAGTCAAAATACGTCTCCAAGCCTCATGTTTCCATGGATGCGACCCCACGGTTAGACTCCTCATTATTTTATTTCACTTTCACTCAGTTCAACCAGTCATGTTTATCTGTATGAGAACGTGTGTTTGTGTGCTAAAGCTAAAATCAGTTATGAATGCTACATTCTTTACCAGCGTTATAACAGCAAAGAGCCAAACGTTAACCATTCTTATCACCGTTTACTGATCTAGATGTGTCGTCGGTGTTACGGTAGGCACGTTTGCGCATTTGCGCGCGTCCTAAGATTCCGACTTAGTGAAGAGAACCAGGTCGCTTTGACGGCTGGCTGCTCCGTGTTGCGAGGGACAGAGCCTGTTATGTCAAAACTAGAAGGCATATAAACGCTGTCCGAACTCATACAAGTTAAAGAGATCTAATCTGAAGCAGCAATTGTTAAACCGGTTCATCTATTGTCATTAAAAGGGTGAGGTGAGATTTACAACAGCCACATAAAGTATGCTATGTCCAGGGTGATGTGAATGAGCTCGTCGGATAACGTTTCTTATGGTTTGTTGATGTTGAGACGACGCTGTTCGATTGACTTAGAGCGCAAAATAAATCCGCAACAAAATTAAAATGTTTCGTATGTTCTCCGTCAGAACACCGAAATATGTAACGTAATTAAAATGCATTTGAAGATATAAAATACGAACACTGGCTTACGCTCTGAATATATACCGCTGTTTTACATTTTTTAAATTAGATTAATTTGAATATATAGAGAATAGCTTCGCTTTTGCATCTCTGTGTGTGGCGGCTACGATCAAGATAGTAAAATCGTGTGTGTGTGTGTGTGTGTGTGTGTGTGTGTGTGTGTGTGTGTGTGTGTGTGTGTGTGAGTGAGAGAGATAGAGAGAGAGAGAGAAGGAGAGAGAGAGAGAGAGAGATATATAGAGAGAGAAAGTTGCTCTGCTATTTGAGCATGAGCGTTATGCTAAGATTAAGCTGAGGTCGACTTTCTAAGTATATATCTTAGTTTAGCACATAAAGCTAATAAATAAATGGTCTTCATTGGTTTCCATCTGTAGTAAGATTGACCATAATCATAATTTTCTCATTCATTGATCAGAACATATAGCGGATATTCTACTGCTATGTATTTATTAAAAAATGCATTGGCTATGTGCTAACGCTTAGGCCTACACCATACAGGTGAATCATATCTGGTCTAAACGTGTGTGTGTGTGTGTGTGTGTGTGTGTGTGTGTGTGTGTGTGTGTGTGTGTGTGTGTGTGTGTGTGTGTGTGTGTGTGTGTGTGTGTGAGGGAGGGAGAGAGAGAGAGAGAGAGAGCACAAGAGAAACAAAACCTGTTACAAATCGTTCTAATTACAGCATAAAATAAATGTATGACATACATGACCACACATTGCTAGTGTAAATTTAACGTTGCTGTGGCCGTAATTCGGTGCATGAAAATCAGAAGAGTGAATAAACTAAAGCCTTCACCAATGATAGCTAACGTATACATTTCCCGTTTCACTTCAAAGCCCCTGGGAGACGCAACGGGAGACAGACGTACAGTCGCTACCAGACCCTCGAGCTGGAGAAGGAGTTCCTCTTCAACCCGTACCTCACGCGCAAGCGGCGCATTGAAGTGTCCCACGCGCTGAGCTTGACCGAGCGACAGGTGAAGATCTGGTTTCAGAACCGACGAATGAAGTGGAAAAAAGAAAACAATAAAGACAAGTTTCCGGGCCAGAGAGGCGAGGCGGAGGCGGAGGCGGAGGAAGACGGTAACGAGGACGGCGAGGCGGAGGAAGCGATAGACAAGGAAACGGAAGAGAAAGAGGAAAGCAAAGATTGATTTTATGTTTTGTATGGTTATATGGCAGAAGGAGGAGAGATTTCGCGGATGGCTAATGAAAAAGAAGACACGCAAAACACTTGGGTTGAAAAGTGATTAAAAAAAACCCCAACAGACGTCAGTCCCCACATTAAAGCACTCTCAGCCCATCCTGATAAAATAGCCAGTATTAGCAGCCCTCGAGGAATTCTGTCATGGGAGGGGAGCTGAAACAATGTATTTACTAAATGATGTAGTTGTTTAGTAGTTTACCACAGTAGGTTATCAGAAATGCACCAACACCAGTTTAATTTGGGCATCTTAAAGCATGATACTTGGATCACCAAATCACTTGTTTTTCACACTTGGCAGGAAGTTGTGAAAATTGTAATGTGACTGAAAACGTCACGTGTAGCAACAGATTAACATGCAGAGTTTGTGAAATACTGGCATTAGTATGTTTACGCAGACTGTAAACCTTTGTGATGGTCTTGTATATAAAAACAGTCACAAAATTGTGATATCACTCTGATATGAAATTCACAGATACAACCAGCCACTGTTTGGGTAAAATGGTATTTCTGTAATCTTCAGAATAGGGCAATGTTGCATTAGTACCAGTTTATTGAAAAACGACAATGAAAACTGTCCAAATATGTATTATGAATTTCACGTAAGTTCACATGATTAGTACTTAGTAGTTTATTATTATTACGCTTTGTGATGAAGATAGGCAAGATTACATTTTGTAATTATTTGATTATTTTATTGGGATCATTAGAGATTGCAATCGTTTGAAAATCTCATAAGAGGCTACCTAATCATGGGGAATTTGCAATATAGATTTTTACCTAAAGATTTCGTAAAATCCTGTTTTCTAGAGTATTAAAACTTAAGTTATATTATTTACCCTATGAACACTTATGTTTATCGAGTATTTTAAGTCTTTGGAAGGCTAATATACTCAGAGCCAAGCTAACAATTTCAAGAGATTGTACCACAGCACTACCTAACCAGACAAAGCTTTCCTATAAGAAAGGTTTTTTTGGCCATAACACAGAGCTGCTTTGTTTAAGAGAAGATCAATAATAATAATAATAACAATATTATTAATAATAATAATAATAATAATAATAAAAACAGCTTCCCCCAACAACTTAAACTGCCTACGGAGGACGCACATTTGTGTGTATTACCATACTTGCTACAATTACTACCCAACTTTATTAAAGGAAATGTTATTTTATCGTGCTGGTGTTTTAGCGTAGATTTTAAATTGCACTGAGTATAATCTTCATGTACGTCTTGTAATAACTTGCTGTTATCAATATGCTCGTTTTTTGCTGTTTCTCATGTGAATATAAATAGAAATGTGTGTGTACATGCCACTGTTGTTGACATCAGCAGAAGAATAAACATGATGGCACATTCTCCTGCCTCCCCGTCCTGGTTGACTTTACTCATTTGCTGTGTTCTTCTGGCTTGGCCATGGCCTAACTCATCCCTCTCCATCAGTCAGACTACCGCACTACCAAAGGTCCGTCTGTTAGTACCAGTCTGAGAGGACTGATTAGGGTGAACCACCAGATCAGAACTAGTGGCAATTTGTGTTCATATCCACGTGGCCTTTTCATAACCCAAATGGGGGTGAGCAGCAGGTTATAGTGAGCTGGTAGTTTTTAGGTGTTTGAAGCAAGATGTTAAATGCAATTACAATGCTGTTTTGACTATGTAATGTTCTAAGTGCGTTTGTAGGGCAGAAGAGGAGAAGCTGTTAGGGATCCAGAGCAATGGCCTGAAAACAGCAATTAACATTTGCCTCAGTAAATTTACACCAGGCCTATAAAATGTAATTGAGGAAATGTCTGGGCACAAAGGGACTTTCATTACTGCTGGGTTTTGGGACTCATTTTTGCTTTTTGGGGGGTCTTTTGTTTTTTTGGTAATGATACTACTCTCCCTATTGTATTAAATACTTCAAGTGTAAATACTGTGTAAACACACTTCCTGTGTTAGCTTTTTTCCTGCGACAGCTCAAGCGTATTTTGAGATCTGGACCAGTAGAACATTCTGTATGATGTTATACAACCAGTAATACCAGTCGTGGGACAGATTCCAACGTTAACTTGAGAGCAATACTTTAATGCACCTTAATGCTACAGCCTTACATGGCGTTGGGGGAGGGGGAGGGGTTGGTGGGCAGGGGGAGGGGCTATCTGAGGCAGGTTTGTGAAAGTGCACTTTCAGCAGGATGGTCAAAGTTGTAGATGCCCCAGGGCCGCAATTATGACCAGCCATATTGATAAAAGATAAGCCATCCAAAAAGTGGGCTTTGAAATTGCAATGATTAATTAAACATTAATCATATAGACATATATATTAACATAACATATATGTCTGTATAACACATAAACATATTTATATGTATAACACAAACACACACACTCACACACACGCACACACACACACACACACACACACACACACACACACACACACACACACACATATATATATATATATATATATATATATAAGCTCGTTTTGGTCCCCCCTAGTTTTTACGGTTAAAACCAAATATTTAAATAGCGACGAATCCATGTCCCCCCCCACTTTTGAAATCAAAATTACGTCCATGGTATCGGGATTATTACATCGTTACATTGTTACAACATTATAGAGCGTAATAATAAAGTGGCAAAGGCCCTGGGATGTGTCCCTCCGCGTTGTCCCCTCTGTGTAAAAGAGGCCCAGCAGTGATCGCGTCGTGGCTCTGATCGCGTGCTCTGCGCATATTAAGGTGAAACGACGCAAATGTTCAGCTTCTGACATGCAGCATCCGACAAAGATTCTGTATTATTACAACTACGCCAAATAAATACGCTTTAAACCATATCAGATATCAGAACGTGGGGGCTGATTTGATTAGATTTTTTTAAACATGTGAACCTAAACGTGTCCTCGGCTTTATGCAACTGCAATGCATAAAAATATTGTAATGTGCTGTTTAAACTCGCAGCAGGTGTTGACAGGACTCGCGGCAGAGGTTAATGTGATAGTGCGGTACCATAACGACAGTCGATATATTATTATGAGAGCTATTTTGATGGGCATTTTTTCTTTCGATTTTATGGAAATGGGTTTATGAAAGGTAAAATATAACAACGCTTATTAAAGTGACAATTTCCGAACGAATGCAGCGGTAGCATTGTTCTCTTTACAGCGAATTAATTGCGGAATTTGTGTTACATCGAATTTCACTTATTTGCCCGTTTATGGTTCAAGATGGACGTTTATGTGGAAATTTCTTTTTAAAAGTGTCACTATATCGGGGCGTATGGGTTCTAACAGCTCGTAAGTGTCGTTTCCTTTACAACTAGTAATGACAGGTAATAGCTATCGACTGGTAGATAGCTAATAAACCAGTCCTGATTGCACCAAGTCAACAGCGATACCTGGAAACGAAAGAAGGAAAGAATAAACTATAGAGAAATTGTTCTGTGATCTGTATAAAAATGTTTCCAACAAAATGATTATGAGTTTGATTAGTGGGTCTAATTTGGTAATTATCGTTCTACAAATCATGGATAAACGTTTTAGGCCGGAATAATTTCCAGCATAATAATCCTTACATGGGTGACAAGTAATATGAAAACATGTCCTTATCTTAAATCAAATGTTTTATTCACTTACACGCTTCCTGAAAGGAAATATGAATATATATTTTAGAAAAGAAAAATGCTATTTTGTTGCCATTTTGTGACGTTTTCTTTTAACTGAACTCTCTTTTGTGTAAAAGCTATTTTCTCCGGAAAGCATAGAAATTTTCAGGAAGTTCCCAGTAGCGACAATTGCTCGCGACGATTGTCCAACCGTCTGGTCATTGTATAACGGACTGTTGTTACATTCCAAACGAGGGCTTTACTATACCTGCAGTAAAGTTTATTGGTGGTGTAAACCCGACAGTGTCGCATCCGGACAGACGTTTTTCCCTTTTGATATCTGTGCAGTGTGGCTAGACGTGCTAGCACAAGAGACCAGGAAAGCAACATGGACGTGGTGTTTCTTGCGTTTGCGTATGTATAAATTGTGTCTTTATTCTAATGTTAGCGCTACTGTAGACCAGTGGAGAAGAGATTGCTTCTGAATTTAATATAAATTGTTATATATATATATTGTTGTATTGTATATAAATTATATTTCATTATATAAATTATTCACGTCTCTGTCGTGGACTGAAAAGCCAAAGAAGCCGGGTGTGTTGAGTTTTGTATTAGGTTTAGCGAGCAAAGTGTAATCGACTGGGGAACCTAACCTTGAGTTCCTAATTACCTTCTAATAAAAAAATAAATGATTTATTCTAGATTATTGAATGCTTATAATAATTATGATGTTTAAGTCAAAATCTGATCAGATAAATCCCATATAACTAAATTAATCAAATAAAAAGAAATTGTTTTAAAATAAACTGTATAAACTGTTTACAGTAGATATGAACAGTAGTTATCATAAGGTCTGCTTGTAATATAACAGTTATGTTGTTATTTATATAGTAGTATCCCGAACAGCAAGCTGAAGGTTTAGCTAATAAATAACTGAACCGGGTATTTCATGAAAATAAAACAGGCCTGCTGCTGAAAAACACGCATATTGTGTTCAGGTTGTGATTAGAAATACACCTGAAAGAAGATCTTAAATATAACAGTAAATATTTGGGCACAGGAAGTCTTATTTATACTCCAGAAGCCAAATCTTTATTTGATCTAAGGACCCGTGATCTAAGTTTCCAAGGACTACACAGACTACAGACCCAAACCAAAACAGTATGTCAAAGACCAAGATTAGACATCTAGACCAAAACAGTATGTCAAAGACCAAGAATGCACATCTAGACCAAAACAGTGTGTCAAAGCCCAAGATTATGCATCTAGACCAAAACATTGTGTCAAAGACTAAGACAGACTTCACATGGATACTAAAACAGTATATGCTCCTATTTGATGTTCTTTGGTTGCTACTGAATGCAGAAAGTATGTATTTTAACTTAAATCTAATTTATACCTTGAATCATAAATAGAAAAAGCTCTAAGTATTTTGGATTTAAAAATACTTAACTTTGGCTGCTTTTGTGAGTCTTAGAAGTATGTATCAGTACATGTTTATTTGTTATATTAATATGGTTGTTATTATTATTATTATTATTAATACTTACTATTATTATTGCTGTTGTTATTTCTATAGCTGCAAGGTTACCAATACTGCAACAGTAGACGAGAAAGTCCATATTTTGACTTGGCTTGCACAGTTCAAATGACAAGGTCTTATAAACGCAGAGACACTACATGAGAGCCACTCATTATTATGTGTATGAGAATTATTTGTAAGCTTATTTTCCTGTCGTTTTTACTTTGGACATAAAACCGTCTTTAAATTTAAACGCCGAAATTCCCACGTTTCCTATTTGTCTGCTAATATAAGATTGCAAAGTAGCTAATGTGTGCAGACACATGCCCGCCTGATGGTATGGTGTGCTAAAGGCAAAGCTAAAATATAATTATATCGGGGGCATGGGCAGACTTAGTGCATACTTGAATACACTTTATTTCATAGTTTATTGAAATCATTGTTTCAATAATAATTTTGTGCAGCAAAAGATAGTCACATTAGCTTCAATGGCTATTGTAACTGAGACTGCAATTAGTAATTGGGAAGGCGATGATGACGTGCGATGTAACACTGATACACACCTCCCTAAAAGCTCTGCTTAGTCTAATTTCTTCATTCTCGCGTCCTTACTCGGTATATTATCAGTCTACATGAACCTAACTAGCTAAGATGAGAAAATAACACAGAGGATACCAGACGATATGTCCAAAAGTCTTATCAAGATGATGTCAGTAATTTTACTCTGTATGGCTATAATAAAACAGTGGGAAATAAGAGAGAGAAAAAGAGAGAGAGAAAACCCAACGCATTCCTAGTTGTTTAGAGGGGGAATTTACAGCTAAGTAATAAAAGTTTACGACTGAATTCATGCGGTCATTGGTTGTGACGGACCACGTGGTACTCGCTGTATGAACATGAACTTTACGCTGTTGTCTCCGCGTTGGATCACGCTATCTATCGACCAGAGAGCTTGGGCTGGTGTAGAAATGATCCTACACAGTTCTTTCATTTTTAGCGTATTCTATGCGGCAGATGGATTTTTAGAGCATTTTATTGCACTCCCCGTCTCGCCTGCTTTGTCGGCAGTAATGACTGTAGCCTAGAGAAGTCGCCGCCTCCTCTGCGCGTCTTTCTGCCTGTTATCCCCAAGAGGAAAGCGACAGCACTGGTGACTGAAGTGTGGGGGTTAAGGAAGAGAGTTGTAAATACCACCGTCTCTTCCTTTAGAAGACTTTTTTAACGCGATCGGTTATTAGAGGCTGTACGCGTAGACCACCATGCCCAAGTCCGCGTATCCGCCCGCTGAAGCAGCGCCCGTGCGTCACGCAGGCATCAGCGCGGGTAAGTAATGCATTAACATTCCTTATTGGCTTCTTCAAAGTGCTCGTACTGGCGATGGTTTGATACAGCGCATGTTGTTTTGCGAAGGAAAATGTAGTCGACTTCACGGAAGGTGTCGCTGGGAGGCATTTTCACCTTTATGGTTGTGCGTTTGTGTTTTCTTGGAGTGCGGCGTCTCGGGAACCTTTATCCTTGAGGTGGCGAGATTTTGGTCGCTACGCCGCTGCGTATTTACACGCTGTTGCCGATATCAGCTAAGTTTGAAAGATATCTAAGATGGCGCAAGTTAACCATTCCAGCGGTTTTGGTTTGAAGCAATAGAGATGATATTTGAATGGTTCATGAAGGCGTTTTATTCATCTTGATGCACAATAATTTATTAATTCGTTAAGGTGCTCCGTGAGATGTTATTTCTTTAGTTTAATTTATTTGTCGTTGTTGTGTTTAAGGACCCTCGTTGTGACTATTCATCACAAGAGGTGCTGTGTTATTATGATAGGTTTGAGTGGTGCTGATGAAGGCCTGGATCCAGACACCACAATAAGACACACAGAGACTCTCCGGTAAGGCCATGCGGAAAGGGTCTTCCTCGGCACCTCCCGTGGCCTGTGGCTGGATATTATGCCTGATCTCAAAGACGTGTGTTCAGTTACTGTCTGAACTTTGTTAATAAGGAGGAAAGTGAGCACACGTGTGTATGTGTGTGTGTGTGTGTGTGTGTGTGTCCGTATGTCACAAAGGTTACACACATGCTATGTATATATTTCCATATTCATCTTACTCATAGTTATCGTCACTCCTTTATTCCCTCATTTGTTTAGACGTTTCTTGGAGATGTACGTTAATCCATCGCTAATTATGATGATGCAGATGATGTTTAACAAGTCAAACAGAAGTGGTCATAGAGTGTTTAATGAAGGAAAATCTTGCATTCTTCCATATGCATAATTTAGTGCTATTTTTGACTGAGCAACAGCCTAGTGCCCAAAATGAAGCACGGGCGTACACACACACACACACACACACACACACACACACACACACACACACACACACACACACACACACACACACACACACAACACGCACACACACACACACACAGAAACACACACACACACACACACACACACACACACAAACAGAAACACACACACACACACACACACACACACACACACACACACAAATATATCTAAAAACAACGCCACAAGCTCACTCCACAATGATTAAATCAACCAATACTGCCACCTTGTGCCCACTCTACATACACGTCCATAGGCAGCACTGACTGACGCTCAGGAAAGGCCACAAATAGCGAGGACAAATAAATCATCTTTTTATGGCGTATGCCATACATGTAGGTCTATGTAAAGTCCCAGTTAAAGAGAAAAATAATGAAACCATAGACTGTTCTTACGATTTATTCACTAAGGTTTTTATTTAAGACAAAACAGACAAACCAATTTCGCCGTCAAATGCAACATAGTCGTATCTTAACGAGTTACATGTTTGTTGATGTAAGCAGTTCAAATTATTAACAAGGTGCTGTTTAAAGTTGGGTTATAGCTACATTTATTGGCGTAGGCTAACCACGACGATCTGTCCCTCACCATGGATTCCAAAGATGGACATCTAAAAGTGAGACAAAAAAGGAAAGATTAATTTCAAACACAAATTGTTATGGAAAAAAACGAAACGCTCCAGATTAGTATTTGATAATAGCCTGCTAGGAAGTCATGTTTCAAACGCGGCATTTAACCCGTATTGTTTAAATAATATTGACTAATTTTATACAAACAGCCCCTTGCGTTTGATCAAAGTACCTGCTTTGTCCGTTACGCTACAATTTGGGGGGAAATATGACTAGCATAAAAACGCTGACACCCAGTGTGTGTGTGTGTGTGTGTGTGTGTGTGTGTGTGTGTGTGTGTGTGTGTGTGTGTGTGTGTGTGTGTGTGTGTGCGCGCTCGCGTCATGCGTGCGTCCACGCGTGCGTGCGTGCGCGCGCGCGGCTGGGTGATGGCGTTCACGATGCTCGTCTTCTGTTGCACCTCTTTAGGGCGTATAATTTGTTCCTTGCCATCAGATGTACTTGGTGTTTATATATATGAAGAGCAAATTATGTATTGCAATATGTATTAGAATTATAGTAAAAGGCCCTAATAAGGTCCCAAACAGCTTCGTGAAGTTGTCACATGTATAAAGCCTGACCAGCATTAAAGTAAACCGTGAACCGGTCTGGCGTCCACCAGTCCACAGAAGATGAATCACGAAACACGTCATTTACAATTAGTACGAATGTAAAACAAATTCCACGCGAACTTTCAATTCCAAACATAGCTTTAGCAGAATTACAGGGGCGATGGCGGTCGCATCACGGCCGGAAAACCTCACAAACCTCACAAAACAACCTTGTTGAAGTTAAAAACAATGCCCCTTCGGGCTCGCGCGTTTCTGCACACCATGCGCTGCATCTGAGATCAGTGTTACAGCTGTCACGTTACCATTATGGATTTTGTTTTTGCACAGATCCGTCGACACAGACGACAGCAAATGCTTGGAAAGTTGGGCCCGAAACAGAGTTAAAGGATTCGGTGTTTGAATTTCCTGTAGTGAGAAATCCATTACATGCTAACGAGCCAATAAAAACAGGCATATGCAGACTTCAGAAATGTGCTGAGCAGGCGATTAGCACGCGCGGTTTGGTGGATTTTCCCTTTGCTTTTTTTTATTAAGGTAGTGGTTGGTAAGCGTTACTTGTCTAGTTTATCTAGTTTATATGCGTTAGCCTACTTACAATGAGAAAGATTTGGTGAAGTCCTGCTGTAACATGGAGTGACCAGGTTTCGTCAAGTCAGTAAAATTCTTGCCAAACGGGCTCTATTTATTGTCGCTTCCAACGCTGAAACACAACCGTGTGATTTGTCTTAAGGGCCGCAATAAAAAACCCTTACAGCTCGTCTCTGCTGTCGCATACCAGCGGCTCGCTGCGCTGGGCTTTCGGCTACTCTTGGTTAACCCTGTTAGCCTAAGTCGGGTAACAGTAGCATAGCAAAATAGGTAACAATATTGAATATCCCCGTAATGAAAGGCCTTCAGTTCGACGTGATTGAGAGTCATACCGTTGAACATCAAAGCCTCAGAACTTGCTTAGACACGTCAGCCACTTTGATCCTTCATTTTTGGCCAGACTGGAGAAGGAGAGACAGACCAAGCTAGTTGCTAAAATAGAACAATAATGTAAAAAGAGAAAGAGCGTATATGTATATGTTTTTAGTTTTATAATTATCTATATATTTTATTGGCTGAGTTTGTATTTTCAAGTGTTGTGTTGAATTTTACTCTGTTTCTGATTTCTTATAACCTCGCACATTTGCACATGAAAAAAAAAACTTTTACTGACTGACGACTCTTTTGAACGATGTTTGTTTTATTATATATATACATTTACAAAAAAAAAATGTAATTTGCAATACTAAAAATACTGTAAATAAAACAACAATGTATGCATGTTCGTGGGCAAACATTGTTGGTCTAAATGCAATTTTTGCATGTAAAAAGTCATAAACAGTCTATTGTTATTGTATAATGTTATTATACTAGTAATTCGGCATCCTGAATTGGGAACTGTTTGGCCAACATAGAAATTCCGCAGTTATTATTTTGTCCATATAAAACAATGACATTTATTATTATTATTATTATTATTATTATTATTAGAAGTAGTAGTAATATATATTCCTGCTGCTGATAACCATTTGGATTTCGGAGTTAAAGTGTAATTACCTACAAAAATAACACATTAGAACAAATAACATTTTTGGTGTGCTTTTAAAGTACATTAATTGTACTGTATATATATTTTTGATCAAAATAACCAGCTTATCTCAAGTTGCATTTAGATGGACGCAAAATTGAAAGCGCAACTTTACCATTTTTTTAAGCTTTGCCTCATTAATTTTATAAAATCATTAATTAATTTATGATCATAGTTACTGTGCAAAATAGCGTATTGTTTTTGTTAATGTCATCCGTGTCTTAAATAACTTGAATTAATAAGTAGAATTACATACCTCGCTCCTGTTTAATGGACTTTACACTGTCAAGTAGGAGCTAAACTCTAGTGTTCTGTCAATCTAATGTCGCCCGCACCTCTTTCAGGACCACTGTGTTTGGCCTCACACTTTCCGTCATGTGGACTGCATTAAGGTCACTTTGGTAGCCACCATTCGCTTATTTCAAAACATCCGTCTTCCAGTTTTGATCGAGAGAGATTTTACACATCATTCAAACTGCAAAACTATATTTGCATAAATCAGGAAATATGTTTAACTGTCTAGTCAAATTTATTTTAAACAATCAATTTGTTCTATGGTCAAATGCGTGACCACAAATGCCACATTATGGTAATTGAAAGAAGACTGCTCACAAACGCGTCTGATATGACTCCGAGCTTTTTTTTCACAATCGCCCTGCACAATGTCTGCAGATAATCACTGAGAAATAGCAAGTATTTTGTCTGTAAGATAAGCAGCTCACTGCACAGCCCCCATGCGTGCAGACGGTAATTGCTTTAGAGCTGGAAGTCCTCAGTGGGTTTTGTGACTTTTATGGCACCAGAGCGCATTTGACGCATTCTTTGGTAGGACGCCCCCTCCCCCTCTTCCTCCTGTCCCTTTAGCAGCGGAATTATCAATACATTACAAATGGGAAAGGAAAGGGCACATACGTTCCCTGTTCACAACCAAGAAAGCCAGAGGAAACGAAAAAAAAAACAAGCGTTTGGAAGGCATACGGTCCATCCGTCCTTTCCTATTTCCCCCCAATGAAGCTTGCTGACTGACAACCATAACGGAATAAACGTAATAATACATTTATTATCAGCGCTAAAATTTTGAAAGCCTTCAAGATAAGCCTAACTAGCAAGACAACACAAAGGCCCACGTGGACACGCAAAATAATACCTGCTGTTGCAAAAATGGCGTAATATGAAACACATTATCTGTGTTATCTTGGCCTCCACGAACGGATTAGTTTTTTATTTTGTTCTTTTTTATATAAAGACACAGGCGACTGCTAAACACGAGATTCGACTTTTAAATTAATATCAGAACGATAAACGATGAGGAAGTCTGCTGGGAATAACGTATTGTTTTGTTCTGGAAATGTATCGTATTATCTTTCAAGTGTCATGCCAAAGAAGATTGTTGGCATGGGTTATAAACACCGTACATATTAATAACGCACGTAATTCAAATAAATACATTCTTGCCCAATTTAACATGCATAAAACTTAAATATTCCCATGGCCACATTCACTTAACATGTTGTTTGTCTCTTCCAGTGACGTATGATACTCGTTGACGCATTGATTATTGTACATTTAGGTCGTATTTCCTTTTTTATCGAAGAGAGAGAGAGAGAGAGAGAGAGAGGGAGAGAGAGAGAGCGAGAGAGAGAGAGGGGGAGAGGGAGAGAGAGAGAGTTTTCCTTAAACATTATCAACTGAAACCACTGGGATATGAAGCTACAAGCTACATATTCCTCCGTACACAGCGCTCTCAATTGGTGGAAAGTGGTCAGGTGACGTTGTGATATTGTCTTTCCTTGAGCCAAGCCTTGGCTATAACACTTGGTTTGCGCGTCTTAACCGGAGACTAGAAATTAATATTATTGAAATCCCACTGAACTTCATTTGCAAGAGAGTTTGTAAAGCAGGAAGGAGACGCGTGTATGGGAGAGCAACACAGAACCTTAGGCGCACAGAGAGGACGAGCGAGAGACGGAGAAACGGGCATTAAGGAAAGGAGAGTTGATGTGAGGGCGATAGGGAAAGTATGAATTCGTATTTCGCGAACCCGTCGCTCTCCTGCCATTTGTCTGGTGGTCAAGAGGTTTTGCCCAACATGCCACTAAACACGACCACATATGATCCGGTCAGACACTTCCCGTCCTACGGCTCCACGGTGACCCAGAACCGGATTTATGCGTCCCCTTTCTATTCTCCACAAGACAACGTTGTTTTCGGGTCAAGCAGGGGACCCTACGAGTACGGATCTAACGTGTTCCTCCAAGACAAGGACGTGCTTCCTAGTTGTAGGCAAAGTAGCATGGGACTTAATGCTCAGAGCCACGTCGCCCAGGATTACAGTCTGGATCAAGCCCGGGGTGCAACGCAGGAACAGAAAGGAAACATTCAGATCTACCCGTGGATGCAGCGCATGAACTCGCACAGCGGTGAGTTTATACTACGGCTTTGGGATATACCCTGGTGGAACAGCTCGCTTTTACGATATGTCCTAGCAACAGAGCGGCTACATTTTATGGCCCCATAAACCACTACTAAATCGTCAGACTATAAAAGGGCCCTTTTTTCAAAGAGGGGAATCCCGTTTGGCCAAACCTCCCTCTAACTCAACCACCAAAAGACTTTTCAAAACTTGCGCCTACTGCTAGAACACACCAGCATATTAAAGAACACATGTACATTTCTGTGATTTAAAAAAAACGCCTTTCTATGAATTCGCTCTATTAAAATATTTGCATTTCATTTTATTCTCGTAAGAAATGTCACGATATAGGAAAACAAAATATTTATTATGTGTACAGTGCTGAAAGGTCAACAGTGCAAACATGATAAATCATAATGTATTCATCTTGGATTGTTAGCAATGTTCTGGAAAAAAAAGACGCAAACCATATTGCTAACTATAATTCCACACTCATATAATTCCGTGTTATTTTTCTGTAAAGGTTAGGACTACTGCCTATAGGTGCAAATGCAATTTCATAGCCATATTTATTACGTATGCACTTAATATGTTTTATCTTTTTTTTTATAAACAGGAGTTGGGTACGGGTCAGACAGAAGGAGAGGTCGACAGATTTACTCCCGATACCAAACCCTGGAGCTGGAGAAGGAATTTCACTTCAATCGCTATTTGACCAGACGCAGACGGATTGAGATCGCCAACGCGCTCTGCTTAACCGAGCGCCAAATCAAAATCTGGTTTCAGAACAGACGCATGAAGTGGAAGAAGGAGACGAACCTAACGTCGACTGTACCGGGGACCGAAACGACGGGTGCTACACAAGGGGCCGAGAAACAGACCGTGCAGGAGGAGACGGAAGAAGAAGTTAAAAAGAAAGATCAATAATCTTTTTTTTAATTATTGTTATTCTTAAAAGCCTGTTAAACTGCAACGTAACTACCTAAACTCTCAGAAATGCAATTATAACTGCATGGACCGTATATTCTGATATTCATTTTACAACCTTCTCCTCTAAAGTACTCCACACAAATACTCACGTGGAGAGAGAAAGAGAGAGAGAGAGAAAGAAAGACAGAGAGAGGCGCACGATATGCAGCTTTATGCAATTCACTACTCTTTGTTTAGAGATTCAGAATGGTTTGCCTCTTTTGGCAGTATGGTTTAAATACCATAAATGCTTTTTGTGCGGTAATCAGTCCTAGTATTATCGTGTTTATATAGGCTTGTAGGCAGGTACTCTATGAAACGAACTGTACACTAATTTGATCAGTTAGAACCGCACCATCCGCATTCCAAATGTGAAGGAAATGTTAGTCTATGCACATATCGTCTCGTTTAGTTCTCACTCATCTGTATAAAAGCACCAGCAGCAGAGACGGGATGAGCCGTACTACCTAAACTCTGATTTTGTGTTCATTTCATCTGTCTGTATCCCGTCAGTGCATGAATGTGCCAAACGTCGCTGTACAGACTGTATTTACTGTTCAATAAATTGAATAACAGTTCACCATTCTCTTATAGCCATGCTTATAAAGTTGTCTTAAAGTGAGTAAAAGCAGCTATGAAAAGAAAGACATACAGTGGTTCGCAATTCTAGTTCTATTGTTTTGTCAAAATGTGTTTATTTAATAAAATACTTTAAAGACAAAAAAAAACGTTTCGCCTAATTTCTTATAATCTCACATCAATTTCATCACCCACTACAGAGATGGAAACATTTTCAGACGCCATAAAATACTAGATAGATAGATAGATAGATAGATAGATAGATAGATAGATAGATAGATAGATAGATAGATAGATAGATAGATAGATAGATAGATAGATAGATAGATAGATAGATAGATAGATAGGGAAAATAATAGGTAAATATATAAAATAGTGTGACAGTAAAAGCAAAGCTTTGGATACGTAAGTTCTTTTGTTTAATATTTCTGAAATAATTTCAGGATATGCTTAATCGCAGTACGAGAAACACCGGAATACAACGGTGAGCTTCATCGGCCTCCGCAACCATTGGACACACAGAAAGAACTGTGTGTGTTAATATAGACGCACTGTGCCATAAAGCCACCCTATGAAACTCCGTTTGGTTAAAAAAAAAACACAATACCGACATCGAACATTTTACAGATAAAAAATTAACATATTTGGCAGGGTGCTGACTACCCTTGGTGCCGTGTTGGCGACCCTTTAACAATTTAAAAACACCGTCATTCTTCTTTAACAGTAATATGAGAAAATATATACATCCAAGTTAAGAGCGTTCAATAACAGCATTTTCGGTAGAAGGTATTTCATAGTCTGTGTCATAATAACAGCACTGGATGCAATGCTGCGTGTGTGTCTGTGTGTATGTCAGCTTTGCCCAATATCAGACACCAGATGACGCTCTTGTCTAACTGTCTTGCCCCTTTTGCCCAGACCCCTCGATGCTCTCCACGCCACGAAGTTATCGGACGTGTTCCCCGTATCCGTCAATAAGCTCCTGGGGTTCAAGCCAATTTATGACTGGCCAACGTTTGCACGTGATTCTATTTAAACATCCCATATTTGGGCATTACACGTTGCATCATGAAAAAAAAGCAAATGATATCCCCCCACCTATAAATCCTCCTCTTTTTTAGAACAAACCCCCCTCAACTTCCAAAAGAGACAAATCAAAACCAATAAACAATATTAGCAACAACAACAAACAGTCTATGTATGCTTTATGTTCATTTAAATTCTGATGTGACTGCGCGCGTCTAGTCGAATCCTCTCTTGGGTCTGCAGGCTATTTTGTTTAGGAAGTAGAATGAGCTCGTACGTAGGAAACCATTTTTGTAAGCAAACGCACGACGCGTCCTCCTTTAACGTGCACGGTTTCGGCAGCTATGGGTCTCTCTCTGAGTTCCACCAGTCCAATTATGCGTACGGAGGTCTTGATCTCAGTGGATCCTTAGCTTCTGAAGTCTCCTCCAACTCCCTGAAACGGGTGGCGATGAACACGCACGACCGTGCCAGGATCAACGCGCCAGCACAACGGCAGTCCTGCGCAGAACTGGGCTCCCCGAGTCCCGTTAGCACGCGCGGGTACAACCTGCTCGCGCACGGACTGTTGAGCCAAAAAGCCGAGGAGATTATGGAAGTCGCGGAGAAACCCAGCGGCAAGAGCCAGGCTGGTGACATGAAGCTGGAGACCACTCCAACGATCAAACAACAAACTAACAGCACCGAGCCTCAGACCCAGTCGCAACCGCAGATATATCCGTGGATGACCAAGCTACACATTAGCCACGGTAAAGTTGTATTTAATGTCTTTTTAAGAGAGCAAAACTGTGCGTCTCTCATTCTCATTACATCTTCTTCCTATCCCCGTTTCGTCCCTCCATACATTTCCTCCTGAGTTTTATAGGCCAAAAGCAGGAAATAATAAAACTGACGGTCGTAAATTTTATGACAAAGGCATCCATTGCTCGTAAACCTGCCCAGTTACCAGGAAAATATGATATGTGGCTAAATTTACGGATGTATAATTGCACCGGAGAAACAAACGTATAGGAAAGCGACAAAAGCAGATTGAAATCTTAATAAAGGGTAAACTTTTCCCTGCGAACGAGTCGGGCGTTTCATTCAAATAGATAATGAGAAGTCACATTTCCTGCACTGAAAATCGGGCAGTAGCAATATCACTTGTTCATCCTCAAAGTCCTGATTTCCCATATAAAATGTTATTTAAAAAAAAAGCTATTTCCTTTCTGTATATCCTACCAAGCAGCAGCTGTAAACTGTTGTGATTTGGAGTGCATGTAGTGAAAGCCCGGGCAGGAGAAGACACCTCAGTTGGGGTATAGACTACCAAAAGTGCTCTTCCAAAAAGGCTTTATACTGCGAGTACAACAATGACTCGGACTCGATAAATACTAAGAACGTTTAAACAGACAAATTTGTGAGTAATTGTCGCCAGACGAATCATGACTTTCATCAGGCTCTGCCACAGTTTTATTATTTGAGTCCATCCAGCGTTTATAACAGCATATGGAGTTCCATCAGTTTCATAAAAGTGTTTGAGTATTTTTTTTTACAGTAATCACTAATTTTTTTATCATTTTCATCGCGGTTAGACGCATTTGTGATGTGGGAACATCGCCCTGGCGTTGATGCAAACTTGCATGTGAAACAACATCAATATTACTTGACCTCTTCGTGGATATAACCTATATCTTTCTGATGCCATCCCAGAATCTGACGGTAAAAGATCACGAACCAGTTACACCCGCTACCAGACTCTGGAGTTGGAGAAAGAGTTCCATTTCAACCGATACCTCACGCGCCGCAGGCGAATCGAGATCGCCAATAACCTCTGCCTAAACGAGAGGCAAATTAAAATTTGGTTCCAGAACCGTCGCATGAAGTGGAAGAAGGACTCAAAGTTGAAAGTTAAGGGTGCACTCCAAGTTTGATGACATGTTAGGATGGTGTTGCAACGTGCACAGACGGTGGAAGATACAACTCACATTTATTACAGTATTATATATGTTTAAGGTCTCATTTTTGATTGTTTTAAAACTGACAATTACTCCTGCCCTGTGTTTGTACAATGTCGTTATGTAACGTAATGTTTCCCTCCTTTTTAAGTTGATAACAGACTGAGAACGGGGAGGAGCTAATTTGGGCCACACCCATGTAAAATGGCCTCCGAGTTATTTTACAATATAAGTTTTAAAAGGTCAGTTGTGGAAAGGTTATTATATTGGTTTGAAATATAGTTTATGGTTGTCTGGATAGCAAATGAATATTTGTTTGCTTTAAATATTTGATAGTACGTTTTTTTTTAGCTCTGAGTATTAATTTGCCTTCTGTATTTTACTTTTTTATGTCTGATGGGATGTCTGTATATTGTAATCTTTGAAGTTAACGCATAAACGAGCACAGCACTGATCAACTGCACGCGAATAGCACCTGTGTTCTCATATTACTCATTGTATGCTGCAAAAACGCGTTACGTATTTGTGCTTTAATTTAAATTTTGTTGTTTGAACATAAAACATGTTTTGCTTTAACGTTTTTCAGAAGACTAGACTACCAGTAAGCGTGCTGGGCCTTAACTTGTATTCGCAACACAAGCCCACTGCAAAGTAACTCGAACGTTGCAGCTAAGTTCAACACCTGCTGCCTTTCATTATTAATTCACTATTGTGAGATTTTGTCGGTCCATGCAACTATTTCTATTTATTGGGGGGCAAAACCTTCTAATCTGTACGTACTAATTCTGGTTTTAAAAGCTATTGTATAGAAATCAAGCAATGTGGTGAGACCTCGCAATTAAAATAAACTTACGCCTGAGTCCTCAAACGTTATTCTTTCTGTTTAATGACTTAAACCTACACCAGCTGCTCAGAAAGAGACGAGTGCGTGAAAAAACATGCAAACATGGTTTGGGGTTTTTTTCTGGGTTTTTTTTATATCTCTTTATGAGCTGATCAGAGACTCATGAAAGACACAAAACTGTTTAAAAATCTAAAAGCTAGACAAACTATTTCGATAGTTACATATGATATGATGCTGTATCTACAGGAGGCCCAACTGTTCATAGACGGAATAATGAGGGTTTTCCTCGGCCATATCCCTTCAGCCAGTTATTTACAGTAGCCCTCAGACAGGGGAGCGTAAAACTTTATGACCCCAATAAAGTTTTACTGCGTTTCCTCACACCTCTCAAGCACTGACAACTGTTTCCTTTTCAAGAGACCAGCGGAAGTTTACACACACATTTCAAAGAGCCGCTCCGTTACTGCATCAAGTAGACACCGCAACCAGATTTACATTCTTTTTAAAGTCGCCCAATTTCGAATATACTTAGTCTTATACGATAAATAAATAAGCAAAAGCAAATTATTAAGTTTTCGTATATTTAGCAGATGTTCTCAATGGTAATAATCTTTGCACTTTGCCACTCTTATATCCACTACATTGGATTAACAGATATTTTCGTGTCCCTTCGATGAACTTATTCATCACGTATTAGGCCCTTGTGTGAAATGGTCACCCAAGGAAAACGACAGACTCAGAGTACGAAGTGTCTTTTGCCATTAAAGTTGATTTAACTAATCGAACAGTCGAGTCGAATATCAGCTATCTAACTCATGCTTCGAATTTTAATAACTACTTATCTTGAGTTTACTTACACTTTAAAAAGGCAAACTTTCAACTGAACATCAAAAACAAATTTTCGCAGCAAACGAACAGGCTTTCCTGCTAATCTTACTCACCTACACTGGAGTTTCACAGAATTTCCGTGCCACTTTGAATTTCAGCATGCGCTGTCTCGACCATTACATACACTTTCGATGTAACTGTGGCCTCTAAGTTGCTTTTTAAACTAAGCCGTCTTTTTAGCTTTCTTGCCACGTATTTTGAAGTTTTGAGGGTTATTTATGCCAATTGCTTTAAGCAGGACCAGCGAGTGGTTCAGGGAGAGCACGTGGGGTCATTAGAGTGGGTTTTATGGCCTGCAAGACCTGACAAACCCTCAATATATTTACATCATATATAATCTTAACTGTCCAGAATCACAGCTGTTGGCTTGCCTTATCTCCGAGAGAACGGCTTTAAGGCGGTTAGTGTGGCTTTCTCGCGTCAGGGTCTGTAGTCTGGTAAAGTTCGACTCTCACAAATGGATCCCAGGCGGTTGCAGTAAGTTAATAATCTCGTTTCTCCCGTTCTAAATTAAATATGTACTTTCCTTTGCAACACTCTCGGGAATTAATCAGTGCTGTAATTTAATAGTTCTTTGAAGAATTGTTTCAAAGGGTGCGCAACGTCTTAGGTTCTTCTGTTCAAATGTTGTCTTTGCGTGGACAACAGTGGTCCAGAGGCCAGAGTGGAAAGTGGCGATGTGATCAGAGGAATAAGAGAGCTTTGTCAACATTTTTATGGACTGTAGCTAATTTTTAGCACGATTTTGTCTGTTTGCTTTAAAACAAAACAATCTCCTGAAAATATAGATTGGATGCATGCTTAAAAAGAAATTGTCTACGGTTTTCAATAAGCTACACTATTGTTCTGCATTAACACTGTGTGTGTGTGTGTGTGTGTGTGTGTGTGTGTGTGTGTGGTATTCGGTTATTGTGAAACGATTATGCTAAGTCATAAGCACTGCTTGTTGTGGTGAATCTGGTGTTGGGAGGCTGATAGTATTTAAGCGATCTTGTATTGGGTTGCAGATGAAAAGCCAGAGTGCACCACATACATCTTGCAGTGAGACATTATGGGGGGGTCATGTGCAGGGCACAGCCGCGGTGTTGTGCACTGGGGTCATGAGCAGGGCAGGGCGCACAACAATACACGCTAGCATGCTTAAGCCAACACAACCAGACCTGCAACCCCCCCCCCCCCCCCCCCCCTTATTCCCACATATGTACATGTGCCCATGTATGTACAGTAGGCTATTTAGCATTTAAATATTTTACTCACCTTCCATAAGCTGCTTATTATAAAGGGAGAAATAGTGTATGTTGTTTTTCAGTTTTATGCTGGTTTTATTTATATATTTTGTGGGATTTTGTTTGACAGACACGGACCTGCTTAACCATTATAATCAGGGTATGAAATGTTTAAGCCTTGGCTTTCTTTGGGTTGTTATATTTGGACTAACACACTGTGTCTTTCTTTTCCTTCTTGACATATTGTCTCTAACACCAGCCTGCCAGAGACTGTAGTCCACTGCTTCCTCTGTACACCCAATGGTTTTATGTCTTACTGCATTCTGCATGGCTTATTAAACATATGGTGCATATTATGAAGAAATTGGATAAGTGTAACAATGCGACATTTTTGGAAATGAGCTGATGGGTCTGTTTCATGTCCCAGCCGGGAGTGATGGGTAATGGAGTTCAGCTGTCGTGTAATTGCTTTTTGGTTGGTGAAATGATCTTTGGATAAACCATTTTTCATTTCCCAATATTCAGTTCAAATGCCCATATATATCCCAACTGTTAGCACAACAATATATATATATATATATATATATATACACCTTATATACCTGAACCTTCTTGCTGTTAAATTGTCTGTCTGTCTCTGTATCTGTTTGTTTGTTTGGTAAATATATGGAGATAAAGCATTATACTAAAATAAATATACTAAAAGAGCATGTTCACATGTTCATGAAACACAAGGACAGTACTTATAACATTAACTCTATTAGAGCTATATTAACATTGTTAATGTGTGGCCAAATGCAGAATTTCAAAGTCTCTCTCTCTCTCTCTGTGTGTGTGTGTGTGTGTGTGTGTGTGTGTGTGTGTGTGTGTGTGTTTTGTTTGTGTGTTTACTATGTCTTGGTTTTTTTAAGTAAAGGTAAGAGAATGGCAGTGCTTGTCTCCTCGTTACCATTGTTACAGTCATGATTTTAAGAATTTTTTAGGTTAGAATAATTGATAAAAGGGTCCCAGAAGCTTGGCAGGCTGGTGAGGGCAGGTGGGTGTTAGCTGTAGCTGTGCTGTGATAATGGGTGTTAGCTGTAGCTGTGCTGTGATAATGGGTGTTAGCTGTAGCTGTGCTGTGATGATGGGTGTTAGCTGTAGCTGTGCTGTGATGATGGGTGTTAGCTGTAGCTGTGCTGTGATGATGGTGTTAGCTGTAGCTGTGCTGTGATGATGGGTGTTAGCTGTAGCTGTGATGATGGGTGTTAGCTGTAGCTGTGATGATGGGTGTTAGCTGTAGCTGTGCTGTGATGATGGGTGTTAACTGTAACTGTGCTGTGATGATGGGTGTTAGCTCTGCTGTGATTATGGGTGTTAGCTGTAGCTGTGCTGTGATGATGGGTGTTAGCTGCAGTTGTGCTGTGATGATGGGTGTTAGCTGTCCTGTGATGATGGGTGTTAGCTGTGCTGTGATGATGGGTGTTAGCTGTGCTGTGATAATTGGTGTTAGCTGTAACTGTGCTGTGATGATGGGTGTTAACTTTAGCTGTGCTGTGATGATGGGAGTTAACTGTAGCTGTGCTGTGATGATGGGTGTTAGCTGTAGCTGTGCTGTGATGATGGTGTTAGCTGTAGCTGTGCTGTTGGGTGTTAACTAACTGTGCTGTGATGATGGGTGTTAGCTGTACTGTGATGATGGGTGTTAGCTGTGCAGTGATGATGGGAGTTAACTGTAGCTGTGCTGTGATGATGGGTGTTAGCTGTAGCTGTGCTGTGATGATGGGAGTTAACTGTAGCTGTGCTGTGATGATGGGTGTTAGCTGTAGCTGTGCTGTGATGATGGGAGTTAACTGTAGCTGTGCTGTGATGATGGGTGTTAGCTGTAGCTGTGCTGTGATGATGGGTGTTAGCTGTAGCTGTGCTGTGATGATGGGTAGCTGTGAAGCATTAATACACTCAGACCCAGCATTAATACATGTTAGTAATGATGTTACAGTCATAGTCTATGATCATTTAAAAATGTTAAAAGTATAAGATGCATTTTGATGCCACATTTCTACACTGTTTCATTAATACATAAAGTAATGATGATACACAATTGTATTTTTATTAAGAAGAAGAATAAAAAAAATTATTATTGCAGTCCGTGCTTTGCTATTTTGGGTAACTTTAGCTGTGAGATATCAGGTTGTGCTGGTCATTTTTTACATTAAGACAATTAAGTAAAAATTTTGGGCTCAGTAGATATCCACAATTTTGAGAATTCAGAAATGCAGTCAGAACATTCTTCTTAATTTTAATATTCCACAATATTCCTACTTTTTCATAGCATTGTGTAGGAACAGAAATGGTAGAAGTTCTGGACAGTGTTGAACTGAGGCCCAATGCTTCCATTGTTCTGGTTGTAAATACCAGTGAGCTGTAAATACCGCAGCCAGATTTCCTACAGCGTAGTGTGACAGAGAAATGTTGCAGCTTCTCAGAGTGGGAGGAGATCTGCCTCCGAGGTATGACATGAAAGAACAGGCAAGCGCCTTGTCAGACAAGTTACTGAAGTCGCCTTCAGTTTGTTTTCTTTTTCCTTTGTGCTCCTAGTTAAGTAATATTTAGTTTCTTCGAAGATGTTTCTGTTGTTTTTCCTAAACATAATTTAGTGTAATAATATAATGATTTATAGGGCATTGTGTGTGTGTGTGTGTGTGTGTGTGTGTGTGTGTGTGTGTGTGTGTGTGTGTGTGTGTGTGTGTGTTTGGGTGTGTTTGGGTGTGTTAGTGAACGTGTTTGGTGTGTCTTGTTTACTCTAAGCAGACGGCAACTTGTCTGTCTGTTTGATTTTTCTTCAAGGGGTGTGGTATTTATATTTATAGTTGTATATATCAAGGCTAATACTCGACATAATGTCAAACAAACAGCAGATGAAATTTTACAGCTTAACAAACATCTGCCTTCTATGATACCTTTGGGATATAGTCAGGCTGTTTTCTGTCTACAGCTGTGCAGTAAAAGTCCTCCTCAAGATTCAAGAACTTCAATCTGTTAAGCACGCATTCACATTACACTGCCAGCAAAGCAACTTTGCATGTGTATTGCACAGGTCACAGATCAAAGACCTTTACTCTGTTCGCTTTTAGGAGGGACTCTCAATATCAGCTGATAGCCATCAGGCCTAGAGGAACATTTGAGGGCAGTACGGTGAACATGATGGTCTTGAGATATCTGAAGGTCACTGTGAGTAGGGTTTAACTGAACTGAGGCAGGTCACAGGTTCTGAGTGGACTCTACATTATTATTACAGTAGCAAATGCTTTCCTGCCTCTTGAAAACGCGTGTTTGTTTATAAACTCACCCAAAAGTGACCTTTAGCAATGCTGGTTCTGGAGTATCAGAGGCACGGAGGCCCATGTTTCGCATGTCATCAGACAGCTCGGTCACGCCAGCACAGGGCGTGTTGACCGCATAACAGCTGGTCACTCAAGCCAGAGAGTGTTACCGCGCCGCACACAGGACTTCACACACTTCTGCCCATTCCTCTAAAGCTGGGCTCCACTCTCTCCTTGGGAACCCAGCACTGCTCTGTGTTTCCCACAATCCTCATGTGTGTTTCCCCGGCCCATAAGATGGACGCAGTGTACGGACCCAGGAGTGCTAAGCTAAAGAAGGATCGTATAAAGTCAGCGATATACATGTTAAAGCTAAAAAGCTGTATGCAGCTTCTGCTCTGTGTTCTGGTTCAGAGTCACTCACGGTGAGGTCGGAGGTGTGGGAGGAGGTTTCTATCACCTTACTTGACTCACTTTACCGTGACGAAGTCAATTAAAAGCTTGCACCCATTGTGATGCAACACACGATTTTAATCTAAAGTTAATCATGATTTTATTCATAGTGTTTAGAAAAGAGAAGCAATTTCAGTGTATTCTCCAGTTATTAAAAGTTAATGAAGTGATATCACAGGGAGTGTCTTTCAGGATGACTTGGCATGCATACTACATTATCAGATTCTCCATAGAAATATTTGCAGGAAATGTACAATGTGAGGACCACTGTGGTTTAGATGACTAACTTTACATAAGAAGCAGACTCCTGAATTAGAGGGGGAGTATCAGTGTGACATCAGAACCTAATGTGCCTCCCTCTGCTTCTGATTAAACTAAAGCATACCTAATTGAATAAGCATAATAAATATTAATTAATAAATAATTAATTAATTAATTAAGTGTATCCTCAAGCACGCATCCTTTGCAGTAGTTTTTACGATTCCAGGAACATAATTGTGAATAAAATATGAAAAATATCAACAGCCAATAGGGGGTGCTGTTTTATATCCCTCTGTGGGATTTTCCCCCCTGCATCAGGGTCAGCTTGCTGTTCTCCTAGTCTGGTTTTTAGGAGATATAACCCTCATTGTGTTACCACTGCTGTGATGCGTTCGCACAACACCAGTCAAGGTGAATGGCGACCCACCCAGGGCAAGTCGTGCGGAGCAGAGACCAGAGAGTTGAAGTGTTCAGCCAAACACCCAGAACTGCCCACAGTCTGGTCATAAACAAGCTCCTGTTTGGACAGGAACACGCAGGTCCCAGCAAGTCCAACACGTAGCTTGCTAATATTTGGTCGGCCTGATGGTAACACACACATTTAATACAATTAATACATGCTTGTTTGTGGCACGTATTGGTGTTCATAAGGCATTTATTCTTTTTCAGAATAGTGTTCAGGGATTCTCTCCTAGTGTTATTGTCACTCCCCCATCATAACAGTGTGAACTCTACAGGCAAAGAAGCAGCACAGAATGCATTAAGCTCATACACTTTTATACACTAACATCTAGCAAGAGGAATTTAGTGTGTACACTGTTAGCTTATAACCTGTTGGCATATTAACTTGTTAATGTCTTTTCTTCTTCTTTAGACACATGTACTTGTTACTAATATGTTTTTAAAGAAATGTTGTTGTTGTTGTTGTTTATATATTATTCAAAGGCCGTTAAGGCAGGTGTAGCCCAAAATTGATTCGGTTATGGTTTTATTTAAAACATAAATGGTAGATTTGCATATTGCTTGAAATGGTGGGATCATCCTTGGAAGTCTTACATTACATGCCAGAAATAAATAGATTCATCAAGGAAATCATTCCGAAAATAACCTGAGCTAAATACATAGCATTGTCCTAGTTAAGAAGACCATGCCTTGGGACAGTTCACTTTACTCACCCACAGAAACAAAGAAGAGAGGGAGAGAGAGAGAGAGAGAGAGAGAGAGAGATGGAAAGAGAGACTATTATTGCAGTTTTATACAGTTATATATTCTAAATCTTATATAATGTTGAATAGCTGTTGTTTAGGTAATTGTATAACTGACACAACCAGTTCATGTTTGTTGAGGGTGAATAACTGGGTAACCTTAAACAAAATACATTATGATTTGTGTCTTGAACGACGAATACTGATGGACAGTTAATGTTTAGCCAAATAAAGGTATTATTGGTTTCATATTCTCTCTCTCTCTCTCTCTCTCTCTGTCGGTCTCTCTCTTTCTAGCAGATGAGAAAAAGAAAAAGATGAAATCCAGCACGGGAGACATGCCGCAGTGTTAAACCCGTAAGTCCTCGTTTTGCTGTCCTTAGTACTTGTCCCTTCTTGTTTCGCTAGCGAGCAAACACAGAGGGCAGTGTTCCCTGAATCAGGCAGGCGAGGCCGCTAAACACCCATCATTGTCTCATAATACTTACTCAAAACTGGGAACGTTAATGTTGGAACTGTGTGTTCACTGCAGAAACCCGGGGTCTGTCGATTAAGGTAAAACGGCGCGTTTAAACCGCAAAACGAAAGTGAAACGCCAGTAATAGTCAATCAATTAAATACACGTTAAATACTTTAATATTTGAGCAACCCGTAAATGAGTGGATTTATAATTTACCTTGTTAAAAAAATTATTCGACTTTCCGAACAGTCCAGCTAATTCATGAGAAAAGAAAAGAATTCTTAATTATTACATGAAGATGTTAAAAAGTCTGTGTTAAATCAACATGTTAACTCACCAAACTTATTATTTTAAAGTCAATGCTGGTCAATAAATTCCTATCATATAATAATGTCTAAATAATGATGAGCAGCAAAACTACACTTCACTTGTATTGTTGATTTAAACACGACTAACAATTCATTTACAGACATCCTCAAACAAACATCACTGGCACAAAATTAGTTCATAGTATTCGCAAGTATGTATTCAATAAATAATGAGTACATACTACATTAAGGAGTTTCTTTAGCCTTGGGCCTCTGTATGTTATGATTATAGTGCTAAAACGCTAAATTTAAAAGTAGTTACCTGTCAGAATACAAGACATTCAAACTAATGAATACTGCAAGTTTCGACTTTCTGGACAGTTTTCCTGTAGTCTTAAGCACAGGCCTGCATTTAATAAAACATATATAAATATGCACTGTATACTGTTTTGCAGTATGACAATAACATCATATGCACTTCCCCATGTACATATATGCTCATGTTTCAGTTGCATGAAAATATAATCGAGCTTTCTAAAAAAAATAGCTATGTTGGGTCAGTTCAATAAACCTGTTTTTCCAATCCAAAAAATATAATGGATATGCTATCTATCTATCTATCTATCTATCTATCTATCTATCTATCTATCTATCTATCTATCTATCTATCTATCTATTTGTCTATATGTCTGTCTGTCTATCTCTAACTATCTATCACTTTTGTGTTAGAAAAAAAATCACTAACATAGGCTACAAATGAAACATCAAGGAAGTTGGCCCGCAGGGCTCGTTTTTTTCCAAGTCTCTACATTATAACTAGTTATTGAGCTTGGTGCGGGATCTGAGGCCATTTGTGTGCAAAAGGAATTCATCGCTGTTCGCTCATCAATAACAGCTTGGCAGTGAACTATTGGAACGAGTCAAACGCGAGAGGTGAATTGCGGGTCAGGCTGTCTAACTAATATTAAAATGCGTCCGCAACACAGGAGCTGGGTTGAGTGGGGGGGGTGAGGGCGTTTTCTGGCTAGTGGGGGTGGAATGAAAAAATCTAATCACCGTGGACTTAAGTGGTAACCTAACAATTAGTAGCGGAGAACAATGAAGACAATGTTGTGATTCGTCTCTTAGTGATTCGTTTGTTTTATTGTTTTATTGAAATTGGTTTGGTCATGAAAACCCGAACTCGGTTTGACAACATTAAACCTAAATTGTTTGATAAGAAACACTTTCGTTTGTGTATAGATCCAGCTAGTCATTCAGATATTTCAACCTAAAAAGATGACCAGTCATCTTTGATACATAACCTCTGAAATGTCAAGAATATGGCCACTAGTATCTAAATCTGTACATGTATAAACTAGAAAAATAAATGCGAGTGCAGGTTACTGAGCGGTCATGTGGTAATAACGTGCACAATAAAACCCCGGGGAACAACAGAAACTTATTTTTCATCTGTGCTGTCACGCGCTCGCTTTGTGTACGGCGTTTTGTGTCTGAATATTCATGTGGTGCACCAAGGAATCTGTAGTTTGGTAGAAAATGACGCTGGAAAATCTTCTCTTTTCGCAGTGCTCTCTCGCTTTCGCTTTATCGCATGCTATGCGCCTCTGTGTGTGTGTGTGTGTGTGTGTGTGTGTGTGTGTGTGTGTGTGTGTGTGTGTGTGTGTGTGTGTGTGTGTGTGTGTGTTATGAAGGACTGACTATTTATACAGAACATTTTAACTTATTTTTTTAGGACTTGAGTTTTTTTGCTTTTCGGTATAGCTCTGCCCGCTTGTTGAAGTTACAAGTTTATTCCGTAGGCTAGTAGACCTAACGTGAAAGAAGACATTTAATGATTTACGTATTCGAAACTTTTAAACCAACCTAAAACTTTTTCGACTGCATATATGAATATGCGGTTTCCGGGTCACTTTGCTGATGGTGAACCTTTGTAATGCACCACGTGTTTTCATATTCATCTGTATAGCTGACAAATAGTCTGCATGTAAAATGAGACTGATGTGAACAGAAAGCAGAAATATAACGAATGTATAGGGCTGACTTTTCCCCCGTTGCATTAACGAATGCGAATTAAACATTTATGGCAAAGCAAATATTGCTTTGTACTTGAACGTATATATTCTATCAAAACCTTCAAAGTGTCATTCCCTAGAGTCCTTCCCTGGAGAAATATAAAAGTTAATTAAACATGCTAAAGCCTGTAGGTTTGTCTATTTTTCTGTTTTGATCTGGTTTGTGTAGTCGACTATAAGTGAGGACGCATCTTTAAGTAGTTGTCTATATGTACCCTGTAGAACCGAATTTGTGTCCAAAAACTAAAAATCACAAATACGTCTCTACAGGAATACATGGGCGACTTGAAAGCCACGAATCAAAGTTGGTTTTATTCCGCGTCGCAGGAACATGCAGGAGTGATTTATACTCGATGAAGTGATCAGAACTTATCGAAGTCATGTTTTCACGTTCACTGTTGGAAGGACATGAATGAAAGATTTGAGATCATGTGATTATGTGAAACTAAACGCGCAGCTTGTATTTCCTGTTTGTAAAGATTGATTTACAGCTTTTGTGGTCCAATAGAACATGCACGCTTTCCTACCGAGGCCTTCCACATCCCTGCTTTGGTCAATCCATAATCGGCAAGATTAGGAAAAACATTTCGAGATCTACAGCGATAGTGAAATGCGATCAAATAATAGCGTTTAATTCAGGTCTGGGAGTTGATGGCCTAAAACAAAGATAGCTATAAGGTTTAACTTGCCAATAAGGAGATTTCAAAATGCATAATAATAATAATAATAATAATAATAATAATAATAACGCGTTACTATATTTTGCTTATTCTTATCTTATATCTTATTCTAAGCTGCTTGTCAGTCCATTAAAACCGGAGACAGCTGCTGCATTTTAAAACCTGTTTGAAAGATGTGCGTGCAATTTTAACATTTCTTAAGCATGATATTACTAACTGTATTAATCCATTGTTTTGTTTGAGAGCTGTCTTGCAGACCATGAATCATTCTATCAACCAAATGGCAAAAGCGTGTGGTCCACGTGTGGCAAAAGAGGACGGGCCTCACTCTATATCTATCTATCTACCTATCCATCCATCTATCTATCATTCTCTTTGTGTTTGCGTGTGTGTGCGCGAGAGAGAGAGAGAGAGAGAGAGAGAGAGAGAGATTTTCAACACAATGGCGGAAAATTGAAGGTATGTCTGTGAAAAGCTTTGGTTCCTTATCCGGGGACTACTTCGCCCCCTGCCATTGGGCCATTACATCACGTGGTAAAAGTAACTTTACAGGGTTGCTCGCTAGTAGGAGGGCTTTATGGAGCAGAAAAACGACAAAGCTAGAAAAATTATTTTCCACTCCAGAAATTAATGATCATGAGCTCGTATTTGATGGACTCTAACTACATCGATCCGAAATTTCCTCCTTGCGAGGAATATTCGCAAAATAACTACATCCCAGAGCACAGTCCCGAATATTACAGCCGGGCGAGGGACAGTGGCTACCAGCATCACCATCAGGAGTTATACCCTCCGCGGGCGAGCTACCAGGAGCGCCAGTACAACTGCGCAAGCATCCCCGAGCCCGACACCCAGAGAGGACATGGACTACCTCATTCGGGGCACTTGCTCGGGAAAGGGCAACCAGCCTCATGTGAACCCCCACAGTTACCCCTCTCTCCGGCTACCCCACCGTCTGCGTCCTCCACCTGCAACCAAGCCACCCCGGAGCATCCCAGCAGCACAGCCTCCGCCAAGCAGCCCGTCGTCTACCCTTGGATGAAGAAGATTCACGTCAGCACCGGTATGTAACTTGTGCGCGTGCTGCTCCTAAAGCTCTCCCTTCTTCCTAACTCTCTATCTCTCCGTCTGCCTCGCTCCCTTTACCCTCATCGCCCGGCCAGCCCCTGCTACGATAGGATAGAAGCCTTTGAAATGGCACAATTGAGGCGGATTTACGACTCGGCATTGGTAATTACACCCACCATAAATTTTATAGCCGAGGTATACTCTGGGCAGCAGTATCACCATGTGGCTCCTTGTGTTATGTATGTGTGTGAAAGGGAGGGAGACTTGGGACCAGGGAAAAAACTAAGCTTTATTATGTTACATTAATAATTCAGGGTTGGATTCAATGCGAATTTAGCCTCATTACGAACAGCTGCTAAGTTTTAGATATATTTAACCCCCCAATCCCGCCCTGCCGACACGATTTCTCAGTCTCAGACACGCTTGTTTACCTCCTCCTTCCTTCCGCTGCTTCTCCCCTTTCCTTTCTTTTCTTTTCTTCCTTTCTTTTCTTTTCTTCCTTTCCCTCTACTTCTCCTCTTTCCAGTGAACTCTAGTTACAATGGAGGGGAGCCCAAGCGGTCTAGGACTGCTTACACCCGCCAGCAAGTGTTAGAACTGGAGAAGGAGTTCCACTATAATCGCTACTTAACGCGGCGAAGACGTATCGAGATCGCCCACTCCCTGGTTCTCTCCGAGAGGCAAATCAAAATTTGGTTTCAGAACCGTCGGATGAAGTGGAAAAAAGACCATAGGCTACCCAACACCAAAGTCAGGTCCTCTTCCTCCACGGGCATATCCTCCGGGTCCAACACAGGCTCATCGGCTGTAGCGGCTGCCTCTACCAGTAACACCATGTCAGCCAACGAGGACCTCTCCGGATCCGAGCGAGGAGAGGATATTACAAGGTTATAAACGAACTATTTCACGGAGAGAACGGAAGAGCTCAAATTGACTGATTATTTATAGAACATAATATATATTTTGTTTTCGTAGGTATCTTGTGCGTCTGCAGGGTTTGCTTTAAGTCCACCGTTATATAAAATGCATGTTATATAGCATGGATTATTGCGAATACCTACGCTACTCCTTTTACGCGAAACAGGGTTTAATTTAATATAAACTGAGACAGGATGTTTTTCCAGATAAAATTTGTTTTGGTCGAAGCAGGTTATGGACACTATATTCACATGTTACTGGGGGCCTATGAATACCCTGCTGCCGAGGTGAAGTGCACAACTGTTTTATTTATTTCACACACGAGACTGAAGGAAGTTCCTTTTATACTGTAAATTAAAAATACTATCGACAAAATCGATAGAATACTGATCTTGAACGTCTTTGATGATCTGAAAAACAACAACATGCTGTGAGTTAACTGTCGTGTGAAAAGACTTAAGATTTTAAATTATCATTTAGTTTTGTTGTGATGGCGTTGTGTTTAGGCTATTAAAACCAGATTATTGTGAGATGCAATAAACGAGTTTAGTGTATTTGTGATAATCATATTGGTCAATAAAAGTAAGTGTCTATTAGTTTTATATAGGCTTGAGTGAATTTATGTATGTCTATTTATGTATAGCCTATTTTAAGCAGGGATGTCGCGTTTAAATAGTGCAAGACTTTCATTTATAACGGGAGAAATACATAGATCTAACATTTTGCGTTTATCTTAAAAATAATAACAGCTATAGTAACAATAGAGCACCAATATTGTGCTTTATTAATCGAATAGAATAAGAAATTCTGAAAACAATGCATATTTAAAATGCAGGCCTAAATTACATAAACTGTACGTAGTCTATTAGGACAGTCTACTACCTTGCCTGTAAAACGGTCTTTATAGGATATTAAAAATATGTTTGGTAGCACTGGATAAATAAGGCATCGCAGTAATGATAAATAGTTGCCCATATTTCCTATACGAAAAGATACCCTGCGCTCCCTTTCAGGATGGGCCGCGCACGCGGACACAATTAATCATTCTCACATGCATTCGATTAACTTGGCACATAATTCGGGCCTTTTGAGTGGGACCTTATCGCTCTTCAGTTGAGAGGACGGCTTCCTGCTCATTACTGCTTGGAACCTGGCTGCACGTGTGTTTGAAAACCAGGGGCCACTAGTCAAGAAATGGTCTGCAGTTCTTGTGGTCTGGTGCACTGTTTGTATTCCAGTGCCCTATTAGGTTATGCAAATATAACCGTGGGTTATTGTATCTCACTTGGAATTTCATCCTTCATCGAAGACTAACAAAATGTAACAATCGAAATAGGTTATTTACTTGAAAATGGCTGTAGATATGCTGGACTTTTATCAGTAGAAATATAATGCAACTAGCATTATAAGTGAGTTGAACTGTACGCCTAAATGTTTATTAATGGAACATTTTATTTGAATTGGGCTGCGACGGCACTGGCGGGGACAGTAATGCCGTTTGAAATGTTATTTATTTATTTTAAAATAATGTTATTTAATTTTTTTTTTAACCGTGACACAATGCTCCTCAAACCGTAGTATAAGGAAAAGTCCGATCTTTTGTTGCAACAACGCAGTGTTTTCTAAACCAAGCATTACCCAAAAAAACCCCGCACCTAGTCATCTCGAAATTACGCATGTAATTGTCCAATAATTTCCCCAGGCCTGCGCAGTGCTGTCCTACACTGCAGCATATACGAGTCGACATTTGGACGCTGTTATGGTTGAAGCTTCTCTTCCGTGCTTCAGTTATTGTGCAGGCCACTCCCCATGAAGCACGCCATGCTTTTAAAAAGTGGCGCTCGGTACCGCATATGGCGACGTCATCACCACCTAGTCATGGATATCTAGTCAAAGGCGAAAGGCTGATCGCCACGGTAAGACGTTCCTCCTGGTCGCCATGCGTCGTGTAGAAGACAAAGTCATTCAGTGTTAACTCTTTACAGACCTTTCGAAAAAAAATTACCTTTGAACCTTTAATGTACCTTTAAGGGACATCAATATATGGCCTAAAATTTTGCCATTTCAAAAATGTATCTGACGTAACTGATTTTTTTTTTTGTTTTGTTTTGTGTTGGCCTCTGCAGTGACAAAACGATTCAGAGAAATAAGGAATGAGTTTGATTAATTGTAAATCTGCCTGACTTGAATGAAGATTATACAACGGCTTACTAGGTGGGGGGGCTACAAGGCACAAAGGAGAGAAGTATTCTTGACTATCAATCATTTGTGGTCACCGACAGTCATTTGTAAGGCATTCGGTTATACACAGGTACACCTCTAAATTGTGCACAAATCGAAAACATGATTGTGCACAGAATATGTGAAAGTGCAGAGGGGCGGATTAGGGCAGATTTGGGCAGATTTGGCGAACATGCCGACTTGGCCGTGACTTTGGAGGGGCGCGTGAAAGGACCAGGCCCCGGACTGCATTCACGAGCCTTTATGTGCGTGGACAGCGGAGAGAAATGAATGCACGCCTATATCGGAGCATCCCGACAACCTCATTCGAGACGCTGTCGCCTTCATGTCGCGAGGCTGAAAGGGTACTTTATTGAAGTTTGGGGCAACACTGAAGAGTCGAGTTCACTTTGGGGACACATTTTCTGTCCCATTAGTTTCATTTCGGCCGGGTTGGTCGACCTTTCCCACCCCGTGACCCGGTCTCTCTCTCACCGTGTGTATTCTATGTGCGTGGTCGTAGGTTTCCTAAGGTAGCTGCAAGTAACTCTTGCTTTCATTGTGGGGTTTTAAGCTATGTTGATATGCCAGCAGACTGGGACTGGGTCTTACCCTTACTCCATATGGGATGACCTAGAGAACCGTGCACTACGCGCGCTCTCATAGCGCCTCTGTGGCCTTGAGAGGGCCTAACTTTATTCGGAGGACTCACACCGTAAGGTCTTAACTTCTACGAGGACTCGTGAGTAAGATCTGAAAACAACTTGCACCAAGACAACTTTTCAGACTATTTTTATATATTTATTTATGAGGGGGTGGGGTGGCGGAATAATACCAAATTTAGTCAGTCCTAAATATTTCTAAATGTAGAAAGATAATGTGTATCGAAAAGATTAATGTTATATATACACACTACACACCAATTCAGTTTACCGGGTATTTTTTCGATTCAATTACTTTAAAAATTACGTCTTTAAAAATGAATCTGTACAAATCGACCATAATAATGCTGAAATACGCCAGAGCCATGCTGGTGAGGTCGAAATACACAATTTAAAAATAAACATTAAAATAAATTAGAATGTGTTTTAATTTACAAACAGACAAGTGGGGGGAAACAACAAATATAATCGTTAGGAATAGCAACGACACACTTCCGAATGTGCACGCGCGCAGGTGTAGAACTTTCTCTCCTCCTCAAGCATGTGCCAAACAGGTAGGCTGCGTCTGAACTGTGACATGCTCGGATCACATAGCAGATGGTATACTTTTTTGGCAAGTAAACAATGGCCCTCAGTCCAGAAACGTAGCAAAGGCCTTTCCACCTAACAGTTCGCCTGCCAAGCTTAACATTAGTAAAAAGAATGATCTCACGAGCTCAATAGCCTATAGCGTGATTTGCCTAGGCTAGTACTTGCAATGGAGCTTTAGGGTGGCTTAGTTTTCAGAGAGGGCAGGTTCAGAAGCACCTAGAGTCAGATAAAGCTGGTGTTATGTAAACCTGCATAAGTAGCAAAGTTTATTGTGAAAATAAGTACCCGCGGTATGGCCGAATCCAATATAAACAATACCACAAGAGCGAAGGAAATTACTGCTTCATATGTAAGTGCGCGTTAGTTTTTTATTAAGTTTCCTTATCCTTGCATTGACCCTGAGAGGAGAATATATTGTGGTGTGGGATCAGGTGACATCTATTTTTAAAACTAAATCTTAAAAAACGTATAACTTACACAATTACCTAGTGCATTTATTCATTAAAATATCACATTTACCATCAAGGTTTCTGGAAATTACACAAACATGATTTGTCACTATAAATAGACAAATAAGTGCATATTAAATCAAACATGCTTCACGTTTTTTTCTGCCGTGTAACTAGTCTTACCACAGTACGTTTATCTTGTGCAACATATATTGGTTTAGGCTTGTCACGTTAAACATATACGGAAAACGTTATTAAAATACGCTGGTATTTTGTCTTGACAAACTAATCCCTCAACATTCTCTCTTCATCCATATATACACGTGGTGTTGTGAAAATGCGTCAATGGCTCGGTGGTCTTCCTCGCACAGTGCAAAGTCTATCAACTGGAGATGTCATTTCAAACACTGTCCTGTTCAACAACATGATGCCGTAAAGACAGCGGATATGAAGTCTTAAGCGTCCAATCACTTTATATTATTTTTCTAGCGTTACTATTGTTGCAACGTCCTGTTTCTCTGGATTCCACTTGTGTCTTCTTTACATCTTTTACCACACACACACACACACACACACACACACACACACACACACACACGCACATACACATCCAAACACAAACAAGCATACACATATACCCTTAAAATAAACATACAGACATCTTTATGTAATAATAGCTTTCAGTAAATGTAAACTCACATTTATGCATCCGGTACCGCGTGCATTTAGGCTAATAGAAAATCGAGGCACAGAGCAGCGTAAGTGTGCAAAAGAGACACATGCGTAGTTGGCCTAGCGCATTCTAGTGCGCTCGGGTATTTTATAGGTTTTATTATTTATTTAATTATTGCCTTGTGCATTCAAGATGATTTTGATCAGTTATAATCTTTTATTTTAAGATTCTCTTTTGAGGATCTTGACTAAACACACAAGCACGTTTCACTTATTTACAATTTAAATAATTTAATTAGTCTATAAATATCTAATAGATTAAAAACTCCATAACACTAAACAAGTACAATTACTACCAAATAGTGTTCGGTTTGTCTGTAGCCATTAGATACCAACAGCCTCAACAAAATCTGTTTCCTAAGTCATTAGTTTCTCTTGTAAATGCATTACACTCTCTTTAATGCAATAATTGGCTATTGCGATTAAGACGGTTCCTTTTCTATATACATTTTAATAAACACAGTCACTACTGTGCACATGTGCATTTCAAACTGCATGTTTCTGTTGTTGTATAAGTGCCTTCTTAAAGCAATGTAGTTAGTCCTGAGAGGTGCCGCTCCTTAGCATTGTTACGAGGTGGTCTGTGTAAACGGAGCCACGACAAAAAGGTGTAGAGTTGAAACAGAGGTCACCGTGCTATTTTCCAGAGACGTAGCAGTTCTCACTTCGACCAGTGCGAGTAAAACAAACCATAAATTCACAAATGAATTTCACCTCAAATGTAACTATGGAGTGCCTTGGCCCCGAGATCGCCTCTAATTATTTTTTAATATTTGTGTTCGCGTGTTTTACGTAAGAAAAAGAGCGTGCAGTGCGTGCATACACCGCCTGGGTCAACTAGCTAACACAATCTCCATAATCTTTGTTCTGAGGTCGTGCCCCTTGACCCTTAAACTTACTATGACCCCGAACGCGATGCCTTTCCTACTCTGGTGGAGAAACTAACAATGGAAACATAAGAGCCCAAATAAACACACAGCAACAGTCAGTTTAAACGAATAGGCAATGCAGTCTATTCCGAGATCATAGTGTTCAGTAAAATATCCCTACTGTGTGATACATTATTTTAAAGAAAATATATTGATAAAAAGTGGGGAAATGTTTCTTGCTGAAGTGCCACAGAGAGTGTGAAATGTCTTTATTTTCTATGGCTAAGAACCCGCAGGTTAGTTTCCGTTTTGCGTCACGTTGGCGACCATTTCGTAAGCGGCGAGCTAGTAGCTAACTTGCTACTGACCGACAAAAAGGGGAAAATATACTTATTTCTCCTGCGATACACAAGTATGGAACCAAAATTTAAAAATATCCCAATATCAGGCTGAAGCATCTATGCCCGTGCATTCTTGCGTTTTCCCATATTTCCCATATTGTACAACAGTGTAAAATGCTTTATATATTTTTAGATTATATATATATATATATATATATATATATATATATATATATATATAATCTAAAATTTCATAATTTAGCATTCCCCTATGGCCTTTACAACAATAAAATGATCATCACTTATATTAAGTAATGTTCAATTGAGTACATTCAGTGTATTATATACACTGACAAAATTATTTGCTTACCTATATGCAATCTGTTATGTATATACTAGGGTAAACTGACATCAATGTGTGAGTCTGTTAGCATGTATTACTTTTTCTTATAGACCTTTTATAAAGTTTCTTATAAAGGTTCTTTGAGGAGTTGTTATTGGAGTCATAGGAGTCTAATAGGCTGACATCACAGGCTGTATTGCACATTTAAATGTTTGCATCTTCTATACGGTTTCTTTGCTATGATAATAACCAGACCATCACAGCAATAATATTTGAAGAAGTCTGTAAACTGTAGTGTGAGCAGAGACACCAGTTCCCAAGTCTCTCCGTTGTACACCAAAGAGATCCAAAGAATATCAGACTTTAATGCAATTTAAGTCCTGGATGTTGTGCAGTAATATCTTACTGCATCTAATTAAGATGTGTGAATGGGGTAAAGTCACTTTGTGATTATAGTCCTGGTGTATGTGTGTGTGTAGGGCCATGTGCCTTAATGTGTCTTTCTGTGATCTGACAGACCTCTTTGAGAGAAGACCTGAAGACTCCCAAATCTATGACAGGTTCCTGCTATGATGCCAGGAAAAAACGTTTTCATATGGTTCAAGGCAAAGAAACCTTGAATATTTCTGCATTGACTTTGGTTTTTTAAGGCCATGCATTTTGTCTGTTTGTCATAGTAATGCTGTGGTGTTAGAGGTAACACAACATGGCATGAACACTCAGGAGAAGTGGGGGACGTGAGTAGGGACAGAGCTCATTAAAAGAGCAGGATTAGGTTTGCAGGCACATAGACCCAATGCCACCTGTGAGCTCCAGGTGTTACAGATGCTTTCAAACAGCAAAAAGATTATAGGACTTCTCTCTCTCTCTCTACCCTTCTCTGTTATACTCTTTTAACAAAATAAGTTAGACATAGAATGGTGGACACCATACTGTCTTCTTGGAGATGTCTGAGAAACCATTCTCATCTACAGTTTTAACACAGAGAGGACATTAGCAGTCCTGTGACATGTTTGGAACAAGATGAAGGAATCTCCAAAGCCATATAATCCACCTTCTACTAAAGTCATCAATATCACATGAAGCATTCACCATGGCTTGTCTTTAAGTAGAGATCTATGTCTCTTCATAATGAAACACAGTACTCCTTGTCTGAGAGGCATAGCTTAAGACACAAGATAGTGTGCAAGCTTTCAAGACCAATATAATCTAATGAAAATCTATATTTAATTCAGAGGAGTAAGACACTCCAGACCACACCGAGTCTACTAGCTACAAGTGAGAAACTGCCTTCTAATAATCTGTTTCAAAACTGAGAGAAAAAACTACCAACTTATCTTAAGTGAGGCAGTTTAAATGTTCTAAACCGAAATCTTCTTTTGTGGAAAAATGCATCTTTCTGTGACACAGTTTAAAATGTTTGACTCAGTATTGAGGCCTTTGTCCAGTCCACTGGGGTGTCTGCAATGTGTCTAAACACATGCGGTCACGAGGAGGTCAGGAGACACGCTGCTGTGTGTGGTGATTAATGTCATCTTTTCAAAGACAAAAACACAAAAGTAGCATTCTTAGACTAACAGTTTGTGCACAAGGCCAGAATGCACAAACGTGGATTCTGAGCAGATTTTTGCAATATTAGCCAAACTTAGCACTTAGCTTCTTCCACAAAGCAAACACATAATCTGAGTTTAAGGTTTTTATAAAAGCTATGTATGCAAAATTAATGCATCCCAGGAGATTTTTTGTAAGACCTAAAAACAATAATAAAACACTCACTGAGTATTCATAAATTTCTTCATATTATGTAATACAATACTTATTGCTTAATTAACAGTAGGCCTACTCTCTTTGATTAAATAACACTCTCGCACAATGTTTTAATCTGACAATCATGTGTTCCGGTATTTATTACTGTATTTTCAACTTACTTCATAACTCATTCTGTTCATAGTTTCTAAAAAAAATGGCCACTTTCCAAGTAGTTAATGAGAAAAGACATATTAGGTAAGATGATATAAGGAAAATGTGTGTGTTATATATTCTGTAATATTAACTTATTTGTTTGTTTTGGCCTGTGCAATTGGAATGGATGTTACAAAGAGCTAAAGCTAGACAGATAACGAGCTCACCTGGCTGAGCGAGGCGTTAGTAACAGCAAGGTAATGGGTTCGAGTCCCATGGTTTCCCAATACACACGTAGCAATGTGCGTTTTTCTGGATAAAAGCGAGAAATCGTAATCTCAATTAAAAACTTGATTACAAGTAGCGATGCTCGTGCTGGCAATTGAACATTAGTGGTTACGTCTCCCGTCATTTAGAAAATGACCCCTGCGTAGCCTATTAATTACTTGTGTCAATACACACATTATTTTGCAAACATAAATGTCCTCAGCCTCAACGCTTTTTTATAGGTGTTCACTGTTTACAGCAATGCAGGTCACTGATGCTATAAATCGAATCTCTTCCAAGACAGGTCTATTTGTATGCATCGTTATAACCGACAACATCCCATGGCCATTAACATCCATTCTTGAGCCCTCTTTTTCTCTCTCTTCCTTATCAGTTCTAGTCCGGTCCATGGACAAACATTAACAGATTACTAATGCTTTTATTAAAGAAAGCCACCCGAGTAGCACGAGGGGCGCAGCAACAAAGAAAAGATATACTGCTTTTTACGAGGCAAAAGAAAACCAACCAAAACAGTAACAGGTCGATTTATTTCCTATAAAGACTTAAAGCTGCGGCTATTTTGCCTTCAAAATGGCAAGAAAATTGAAATGTTTATTGAAATGTGTGTGAAAAAAGTTGGAATACACAGAAAAGAACGTTGCAACATAACGTCATACACACACACACACACACACACGTTCACGTCCTTGGTGCATTGCTATGATTTTGTTACTGCTGACAACCTCTGCTATACTCTCATTTTTAGCTCTTTACATAGAGCTTAATCTTTGCAAGAAATGGTTTAAGCGTGGGTTTTATCGATGTTCCACACAGCTGTTTGTGTCAGCAATCACGAGAGCGTAGAAGGTAAGGAGGAATTATAAAAGGGTTGACACCCAGAGCGACCGGCGCGCTTTTGTGAGAGAAAGAAAAATGATTTATTGCCAACATCGCGGTTCAAACGGAGTTCACGGAGAATTGTAGTATACTCGCGGAGGCGCTCGGCTGCAGTCTCGCGGAGACAGTATATCAAAGATTCCTTTTCGGATCTACTGAATGAGCTTAGCGCCATTAGACACTGAAACAAACTCACCTTAATTAGGGAATTCCTATCACGGCCCACTTTCACACAATAAGAAAGAGACAGGCCACATATGAAGTGTAGAACAAGCAAAGGCATTAAACACTGAACAAAAACTACAATACTACAACTACACCTACTACAACAACAACTACTAGGAGCTAATGATATGATAATAGAAAGCCTTTTGTCTTGAAAGCACAACGTCATATAAAGTGCATCTGTGGGTCTTTAATTCTTTTGCGGTGAGCAGGCCCGAGCTTGCAGTCACAGCACACTTGAGCGCAGTGATATTTCATGTTAATGGCGCTGCAGCGCTGCAGAAGCCGGACTTGTAATATGCATAGTGAATGCTTCTATTTGACAAGCCTTGTGACAGCAATTCACTGAACTCTAAATAACAAATCGTCCCTAAAACAAGATTGATTTTACAGTTACAATTGAGGAGGATAGGTGTGTGACTCTCCTCTCCGTCCCCGCCCTTAATAAAGGCTTTGGTCTGTTATGTTCTGACTAGGAAAACTGTGTGTTTGAAATGAAATAAATAGTAAGAGAGGATTTGTAGTAAAATTACTAGGCTTATAATGCGGCGGTTTGCACTGTTCTTTGTACCGTCCCTGTAATAGCAATGATGCTTCAAATACAACGTAAACGCGAGGCTTCCTGGTCGCACTAAAACAAAATACTCATAGTTTGCCAACATGTTCTGGTAGATACTTGACACAGCTCATCTCTACCTCCATGTGTTATCTTGCAGCTGAAGCCCGTCTGAAATACGACCCGCCTCCTTTTTAAGGGCCATTATAGCTTTTGGATTCAAGAGTGTGCTGGCAGTTCTACGAAAACTACACAAAGTACTTGAGTGCGAAGTGTGTCCGTCATAAAAAAATATATTTTTTTAATTACATAATACGACCATTTTTTTTTTGTAAATTTAGGTTTATTTCGTACGTGAGGTCTACCAATCACCGAGTGCTTGTGCTAAAATTCCCAAACAAGGCACCAAGAAGGTGAATTGAACAAGTTAGATCCTTTATTGCAAGTTAGAAACGTTATATATGACTTTTAGCTGGGCTTTGCCCACGTGTTCATGAAGGTAGAGGGATATGTGAAGTTCCAACGATAAGTAATAAAAAAGCCTTTATTAGTCTGTGGAAAGCCCATCTCCGTTAAACACTGAGTGATTATTGTAATTTGCCGGACGCTGATTAAAACAAAAATAAACATTACAAATAATAAAATAAATAAACGTTTTATTTTAGGTTTCGTAAATGAAATCACATGTAACGTTTTAAACAAATATGGATGTGCATTTAATACGCACGAAGGTGTGTAATAAATGTTTACAAACGCAAAAGTAACTGAGCCGGTAAGTCAGGCTTGTAGGCCAGGAGGCTAAACGTAGCCCGCAGTCTCATCCCTTCACTAGCTAGATGACATAAGACTTAACTTTCAAGCGTCTAATATGATCCTACTTTTTAAATATCAAATCACATTACTCGAAATCGAGTCAGAGATTAAATATCACCAGACGTCAAGGAGTTCCAGCAGTACATAACTTTTTTTTCAGGAATACCTGTTATGAGTTTTTATCTGGCTGCACGATCTCAAGTCCTTTGTTCAGGTCATTGTTTTTAGTCATTTTCATCCCTAAATGTTCTGAAATATAATCGCTCAGTGTAACTAAAGAATCGAGTTATAGTCACGGAAACTTTACTATGGAACCCACAAGAGCAAAGTTGAAGCCTCTTGGTAGATTACATCACGATATAGCAAAGCACATTTATTCTTTTGTGCTGTGCATTGTCTGTGACAATGATTGTCAAGTTTCCTTTGTCTGGCCACACCCAATTGTGCCATTGATGTTTTAGCGACCACAGGTAAAAACAAATATAATATTAATGATAAGCGGTAACAAGTCATTCGGTTGACACAAAACCGCCACTTCATCTACTTACCAAGTATTGCCAAGCTTTAATAAACATTACTTATTATTTATTATGCGGATAGGCTATTCGACTAGCGAATAGTCATTTAGTCACATAGCCTACACGTTATGGCCCATAACAGTGACCATGAATGTGACACGAACAAGTTGGAACCACTGATAAAAACAGCTTTTAATGAAGATGCATTTTAATTCAATACATTTGTAAAATAAATAAATAAATAAATAAAAATATATATCGTAGCTTTTACTGAAAAATAAATTCTTCCGAACCGAGACAGCAAAGGTATGCCACGATATATTAAGAACAAACAGCATATACATATATGTTTGTATTTCAGTATACCTACCGCAACAGTATCAGAAACTTAAAACAACTCTGTATCAAGTCTCAAGTTCGTTTAATTTCACGGAGATCACATTTAGTATTCTGCAGTCCAGAGACGAAGACAAGATGAGACTAAATCCCAGAGATTCACGCGCTCCATGTCCCCCCGTCCTGAATGTCCCCTTCTCTCTCCCATAGGCGCGGTAGTGTCTAAACTCTTCACTACTACCGTCGTCTGTTTTTCTACAGGTTCATTCGAGATAATCACTGGAGATAATAACAGGGGAGCGGCATGGAGACGGAGACGGAGACGGTGTCCTCCTCCTTCGCCAAGAAGTTCCTCGCGGACACTTTGCAACTCAGGCATCATGTGCTGCGACAGGCTATTGGTGGACGGGCCCACGTGACTCGGGGCTTTACCCGTGCAGCCAGACAATTAAATACGTGTGAGTGTCGTGCCTGAGCCAAACAAGATTAATAATCCAACTTGAGTAATTAGACAAGGAGCGTTCAAAATGCAAACGGTATCTTACCACGAACTACACACTGATCACAGTTATATGCCCAAAATACTTTTTAAGCATCAGCGTTTTCGTTCTGTGGACCAACAGTGTTCTCCATGTATTCTACAGGAGGGCAGTTCTGCGTTCGAGTCTGACCAACTTCGCGCGTACAGAAAACAGCACAGTGAAGGCCGTATTTGGGACTTGCAAGATCATGCTTTTCTTCAGAAACCGCATACCCCTTATTCTGATGTCAGCCGAACCACCAACGGGATTGGACCTCACTGCGTGGATCAAGTGGAGCAAAACAATGACAATGACTTGGTGAAACCGAAAGGAGACAGGACTACAGGGTTCTTCAAAACTGTGTATCCCTGGATGAGAGAGGGTCAATCTACTAGTCCCGAAACACCAAACTTCTGCCAATCAGGTTTGAAATCTTTCCTGCTGAAGAATAAATTAATTGAGATCATGTGTAGACTGCTGTGTGTGGTTATACAGTAGTAAATCAGATCTATAAATCATCTCTCAGTCAATAAGGAATTAAGCCAGGTTGGGTTTGACACGGGTATGATTTGTCACTTATGCACTGGCATCAGTTAAATGACAACCAGTTATTCATTAGACGACTGAGCTGTTAATCATGCTTCTTTATCAATGAATCAATACTAATTTACCTTCTGTTTCAATAACTACAGTGATCTGGAGTGATGTACAGCATTGTTTGGTCTTTTTAAAGTTCACTTTTTTCCAAACGTGAAGTAAAATCTTCACTTTGGCTGTAAGGCCATTGTTTATAATGATCAACAGAAAACAAAGACTACAGTAATGCTTCATTTCATGTTCAACACTAATGCTTATAAGATGTGTCCAGTAAGATAAATGAGACCCACTAACTGGTTCAGTTTTTGTTCAGACTGAGAGTGTTGGAATAGAATTCCTGAGATGAATTCGTTTCTTTTTACTGCACTGCGAAACTGCTGTGTTTGAATGTATGGCCACAGCACGTGGGACAGGCAATTAAGTAACGATGGAAAGAACCGTTCCTCACTGGAATAATTAAAAACGCAATTATTAAACATTTCTGAAATATACAAGGATTTTGATTTGTTGTAATGCTTTCCCTCTTTAGATGAGTTTTTGTGTTTTATGGGACTAAAAATATTCAATTTACTTAACTTTCCAGGGAAACACACACTGTGAATGTGCACAGGAATTAATATTTTATGGAGATTACTACCTTTGCTTCTTGCGGTGGGAATAAAACACAGGCCTGGTATGCATGCTCGCGTTGTGTAGCCTGTTTCAACTTGAATAGCCGCCACACATTCAACTGTGTACAGTAGATATGTCAGGTGAGGTGTTCTCAGACAAAGGGGGGAAACAGAAATCAGCATTTTGCCCCCGACCGGGCCAGAAGTGTCCGGTATGATTCCTGTGGGGATCAGACTGCAGTGCTCTGCTGTGACGTTGAACTAAAGCGTTGAATGTTGGACTCCATACACCAGTCTCTCTGGACGGTCCTGGACCGGAGTCACCGGACCCTTTAGCTGCTTGTGTGCCAAGCTGATATTACCCTAAATTTATTCACTTTGGGTAAAAGGACCCAGTAAATGTCATTAAGAGACCCGTAAATTGGTGTCCATTAGACAACACTAGGAGAAAATACTAGGAGCAGGAGCTTGAAGTAGATGAGACTAAGATTAGACTAATGATTGAAGTAGATGAGACTAAGACTAGACTAAAGACTTGAAGTAGATGAGACTAAGACTAGACTAAAGACTTGAAGTAGATGAGACTAAGATTAAACTAATGACTTGAAGTAGATGAGACTAAGATTAGCCTAAAGACTTGAAGTAGATGAGACTAAGACTGAGACTAAGACTAGACTAAAGACTTGAAGTAGATGAGACTAAGACTAGACTAAAGACTTGAAGAAGATGAGACTAAGACTGAGACTAAGACTTGACAAAAGACTTGAAGTAGATGAGGCTAAGATTAGACTAATGACTTCAAGTAGATGAGGCTAAGACTAGCCTAATAGCTAAAGCCCAGCCATAGGAAGGGTTTTGTACTGTGTGTGAACTGTCACCAACCTGTGAGGAAAACACTGACTGATGTGCATGTGAAGCCTTCAGGAAATGAAATTGAAATCACCAGCTGAACTAAATATACATTCATGTCCCTTTGCGCTAAACGACTTTCACGAAGGATCCATTGTTGTTGTTGTGATATTCATGAGTGGTTTGTGAGTGGAAAAGGGGCAGTTTGGGAGGGGTGTACCATGCTGTATAAAAGCATGGTACAGATGTCATGCATTCAGCTATGGTGTGTGTGATATATTAACATGTGTCCTCCTCACAAACAAGTTTCAAGGAGCAGTTGGCGACCTAAAATCAGAACATGACTGAGACTGTCCGAGGGGATTTAGAAGCACTTCCACGGGGGGTTAAGAACACATACTAATTCGACAGCCCTCAGACAGGATGTATTTTTAGCGCTGTGTCTCTGTGTTTTCCCAGGTGCCTCGGTGTGCGGGAGCGCCGAAGCCCGCTCTCCGGAGGGACCCAGGAAGAATGACAGCGGGCCCGGCAGGAAGCGCGCGCGGGCCGCCTTCACCTCCTCTCAGCTCCTGGAGCTGGAGAAGGAGTTCCACTACAGCGCCTACCTGTGTCGGCCACGCCGTCTGGAGATGGCGTCCCTGCTGAAGCTCACCGACCGGCAGATCAAGATCTGGTTCCAGAACCGCCGCATGAAGTACAAGAAGGACCACAAGGGCAAGGCGACGGCGTGGCCGGCACACGTGTGCCAGGGGGCGGGGGCCGCTACGTCCTCGTCGCAGGGCGGGGCCGACGTGACGGCCTCTTGCAACCTTCAGTACTTCGGTCAGCCGGTCTCTGTGGTGACCCGCGCTCAGAGCGGTTACGGCGAGGCCGCGTACAGGGACTGGCTCCTGTTGGCAAAGTCGGCGGTGCCGGTGGCCGGTTCTGCTCTGGATGTTGGCAGCGCGGCACAGCCCGTGCCCAGGCTCGAGGACTCGCCTCTGGCCGCCCTCCCAGACCTCTGCCCGCACCCCCAGGACGAGAGCTGCCTCCTGGCCCCTCCGACACTCGCGTACCTGTGACCGCCGCCCGGCCCCCCGGCCGCCGCGCCGGCCCGACCACGGCCAACCGCTCCGACGGACCCTGCGGCTCCCTCTCTGCCTGCACCCACGCCACACTCCCACCGAGCCACGTTCTTCAGCTGCCAGCGCTCCCAGGACGGGCGGGATTTGTTACCCTCAGTGGCTGATTTACAGGCAGAGTGTTGACTTAGAGGAGCCTCTCAGAGCCAAGTTCACTTTCACGAACGAAGAGCCAGAGGAGAAGTTCACGTTATCAGCCAGTGTGCAGCAAAGCCGGGAGGGTTTCCTTTGTGGATAAGCTACAGCAGACTGTGAAAAGCACTGAGATTTATTACACATGGACGCCAGCCCACTTCTAAGAGTTTATCTACTGGGCACAGAATACACCATGTGTATAAAAAAACAAAAACCACTAGTATCTTCTTATCATTAGCAAGTGTGTCTTTTTTACTTTAATGCAGAATGAGCAAAGATAATCCACTGTCCGAGGCATGGAAAACCCTTTTAAAAAAACGTAGTGTGGAATTCAGCATCTGAAATGTTTCACCTTTCAAACTGATTAACATTTTGCCTTTTAGGCACTGCATAAATGTTCCTTTACACAACTTTGGTCAACAAGAACGGAACCATAAAATTCCTTGGAATAATTGTTTGTGCAGACACAAAGCTAAACTGGATTTTCACCACTCTGAGGGAGGCGTGCGTGTGTTCTGCAGGTAAAGGTACCGGTCACTGCTACGTTGCATCCTGTATGCTGTAATAACTTGATGGTAATGAGTCATGAACATGCTTAGGTCATATGAATGTTGTCGTTGTGGCTATTAAACATTTTTACTTCAACATCGTATTCTGTGACATAGTAAGTCAGAACAGGAACTACCTCAAGTGCCTGGAGTGTTCAGTACAGGGACAAATTTGGGAAACGTTTTCAGTCAGATGTCATTGTCTTCATATGCATAAAATGAAGTTTTAATTATGATTGAATGATTTTTAATTAGGAACAGAATACAGTTTTCATCAGTGTGCATTTCTGTGTTCCTTGTTCATCCTGTGTAAATGCAATATTTTAAATTCATTGAATAAATGCATGTGCCACAAAGTGGGGGTGTTACGCTGCTCATTGTAATCCTGAAGTAATCCTCCTTACTGTCTGGCCTGCATCTCCGCAGTGATGTCACCATGCACAAACAGAGGTCGCGGGAGGTCGCATGTTTGCTCTAAGGTGACTTTGGCAATTTTTTTGTCACGCTGCTCCTTTTTTGCATTTAACAGCGGCGGTGTGTTTTGTATTTTGTAAAACAATCCATATGTACACACTCACACACCCCAGACCCACCCCACCCCCTCATCCCGCTCTCCCCACATTAATCATCCAGACAAGTCTCCCTCTCCCTCTGTAACGGTACAGGCGCACGAGTGACGAACCCGCTGGGCGTGATCGCTGTTCACATCCCACCCCACCCCCACGCACCCCCACCCAACTCCTCTTCAGTGAGCGAAGTGGAGCACAGCAAGATAAGACTCGTTTGGTTGGGGTTTTGTTTTTAAACACACACACACAGACACACACACACACACACACACATACAGATACTCTTATCTCCACATCACAAAACACTTCAGCTTTAACACTGATGTTATGTCTCGACAGGGCAAGTTTGTGGGCGCTGTGCCTGGCTGTGTGAGCAATACCTCATTTTGATTAATTATGTTTAATTAAGGTGTCATTTTGAGTCATTTTATAAACTAAGCAAGGAATAGCAAAAAATCTCCCCTTTCAGGAATTTTGCCTTCAGTTCCATTTTAAACGAGCCGATAAATCATTTTTGATTTAGGCCTAATTGACCTTAGTAATTTGTATCAATCTGGTCAATATGATATGTAAATTATTCCAAAATCCTTACCTACACGGAGCAGCAAATTAACTCCTAAAGTGTTGTAAATAACAGTAATTGAATAAATCCTGTACTGATAGCAGGCGCAACTGTCTCATTTAATACTATCCCAGAAGAAATTACCAAAAAAATAGCCAATTTCTTTAGTCTGTGGTCTGGTGCCCGCTAGAGACTCCAGCATTGATGCACACATCCCCGCCGTATCTGTGACTAACCATCCATCACCAGGCAGAAGCGTTCGTTATGCAAAGTAGGAGTTGGCCTCCCCGTGGCCCCTTCGTGCAACTAAAAAGGAGTGCACGCTCTATTGAGGAGTGCGCACTCTTCTGAGAAGTGTACACTTTGCTGATTGCTCGGCTGTACTGAAACCATAACATATTTACATATTTCTTTTATGCATTGAATTCTGATGTGCAAAAGAGCTTCATTTAAGAAACAACATGTCCCAGGGAGTACTGGGACACGTCAGACTTCCACCATACCCTTGGAAAAGAAGAGAAGAGGCTGATGGAGGGATGTGGTCGTTGCAAACGCCGGGCCGTCGTGCTCAAGGAAAGCGCCTCACGTGGACCTCACGTCGAGCTCACGTGGACCCGCTGCCACCCAGGCAGCCCACATTGTACACCAAAGAAGGTCAGGCCCAAATGCAGACATATCACCGCGCCGGCTAAAGCCTGGGTTTAGAGAGCAGCATAATAGGTCCACTGCATTCCTGAATCCATCACCTAATTCAGGCCGTAATTAATTCACAGAGAATCAGAAGAGAGAGAATCCCTCCGTGAGCACCCTGGGACAATGCACGAGTTACAGATGGACTTTCAAAGCAAAGAAGAGAGCAAAACGTAGATGGTAACCACATTGGATTCTTTACATTCTTGTGCGCACGGGCTGAGCGGCGGTGATTTATAGGCGCATTAAGAAGCATTACACGAGCTCTGGCCAAAGATCAGAGAGGAGGTGCACTGGGCAGCCCGTCATGGCCGCTCACTGAATAAAACACCTATTTTTAGCCATTTAAAAACTACAAAGTGTAAACTGCAGTGAGCCCTGCATTGAGCCCTGCAGTACTAGAGCGTCTGAACTGCGATACGCAGCCACTTGCTTCATTCTGCAAGTGTGTGAGGAAAATCAAATTATAGCACTTCCTTAGCCTGCACTATTCTTTCAAATTTATTAATGGCACTGAGAACTATCAATGTATGAACTCTGAAGATATTGTTTTTGTGATTGCCGTGATCTACGATTTCATTGCAAATAATAACTCATGTTATTACAAAAGCAGCAGCACAAGGATTTTGTGCAAGGAAATGTACTAATGTAATATCTGTATATTGGGCAAAGCATTTTACAGGAAAACACAGAAAACGAGTGGATCCATTTACACGCACACACACACACACACACACACACACACACACACACACACACACACACACACACAAAACTCCACATGAAATGAACCCGATCCAAGCCCCCCATAAACAGACACAATTATAACACTATATCAATATCAATTCTCCATGAAGGAATAATCGTTACCACTCTCCTATCTGGTTATTGATATCAAGCAATTACACGCATACACCTATTCATTTTAGAAAATTGGTTATTGGTTTCTTTTCATCCCTATCCTAAGTCACTTCCTTTTAATCTAAAGGTCAGCTCTACCATGACTTCGATTCTTATCTCCAGTAACTACTCTACCGTTTGCTTTATTTTCATGATTTCTTATTTACAGCTTTGAAATGCAATGCAAGCAAAGCCAATTACAATACAGCTAATAGTCCTCGTGGAGGATGAAGATCGGGTCTTCTGCACGCAGCACACCCTCTGGTCTAGAAGACAGAGATTTGTCTGCATAAAGCATGAACCTCTGAACACTTAGTGCACACTTCCGGCTCTGACGTGGGACCCAGAGGAAGGAGGGTTTTTGTGTAGGGGGTTTTGGTTTTATTTTGGTAGGATGTCTTCTTCCACATTCCTGCACCAAACGACCCACAGGACACCATCCATACATCACATTCCAGATTTAGTTAGTAATCCCACAATCTAGTTAAGGATCTGGAAATTAGATCTAATCAATTCATTCTACAGTCAATTAGCATAACAGATGGTCCACGGGGCATTAAAATTCACGTTTTGTCTCATGGCTGACTACAATTTTGAAAATTGGAAGAAAAAATGTAATGAATTATAATGAAATATAATAACGAGTACCAATTATACAAAGTGGGGATCAACCCATGTGACCGAGCCGGTCCTATTTAAATTAAAGTTCATCTAGCTCTATTTATTCTTGGATTACTAACCATACAGGAAGAGATTCATAGTGCTCTTCCTAAAGTGTTAATCAATAGTAATCCAAAGTGTTTCATTAACTTGCACAAACATACATTGCGCTCGCCGCTCCAATAATCATAAACAAGCTGCTGACTCTGTGTGTGTGTGTGTGTGTGTGTGTGTGTGTGTGTGTGTGTGTGTGTGTGTGTGTGTGTGTGTGTGTGTGTGTGTGTGTGTGTGTGTGTGTGTGTGACTTTTGGCAAATCCGGTCCATTCTTTTCCATTAACATTCCCAGCTTTAGTATTTCTTTCTTGCTTGCTTACTTACTCCAACTCTTTCTTCCCACACACTCTGTCCACCCCCCCCCCCCCCCCCCCCCCCCCACACACACACACACACACACTCAGAGTCTTTGGTGCTTGCTGCTCAGAGGGGCTGTTAAGTATCAATTCGCAGTGTCACCTTTATGAGTTTTATTTATTTGTCTGCTTGTTGGTGTGCAGCGCGTCGAGAGCATCTCTCAGGTAGATGGGTTATAACTCACCTGCAAGCACTCATCAATCTCCACAATTTGACTTCCTGCATCACGTACAACTGTTACCGTCATATTAAAGCACCGCGTTATAAAGATCAATGACTTTTTAAATGCGGCGCAGTTAAAGGTGATTGCTAATGATGAACTAGGAGCCGTTACGATGGCTGTCGCAGAGACGAGGAGAGTCTGCTCTATTATCGCCCTCCGTTTCTACGACGGCGACTGCTGATGCAGCAATAATATTTACTCTCCTGCAGCGCGTGCATCAAACCGCACTGATCATCATGTGATCAATACGCACAAAACTATTTTAACTAAACAGTCGATCTAAACCGTGAGCACCGCACGCCCGATTTACCGCCGTGCCGTCACCGTAAGCGAAGCACAACGAACGTAAACGCTGCTCGCACGGACGGAGCAAATTCCGCAGGCACGCTCGTGCTCTTCAGCGCGCGCAAGAGGCGCGCGGCGGTACCGTGACAAGAGCGCTGCGTCACCGAGCACGTTTAACCCCGCTAATGTCCCGCGGTACGCAGCTCCGGAAGCCCTGCGCCGAGCGCGCCTGATATGACAGATGGCCCACTGTCACCGTGTTTGGGCTGCAGCCCGCTGAGCTCGAGCTGGAAGTGTGGAGCGTTTATATCCTTAGAACGTGAACGGCGCGTGAGGCATTTGGGGTTCAGCTCGGCACGCGCGCGCGGGCAGGTTGAGGAACGCACGGATCCGCGGGTGGCTCTGCGCGCGACGCCACGCTGTTGCGTTTTAACAGTAACTTCTGTAGATTTTGATTCTGGAGGAGTGAAATAAAATAAGATTCTACAAAATAAAATATCTAATTTACACTATTCACAATTAGGAGTGAATGAAAGAGAGCTCTCGCGTGAAAAAAATGACTGAGACTCTTGATGTGAGCAGTAAACCTCAGATCATTCAGTTTCTGTTGTATGAGACATCAGTCTTAATCTACAGGAGGAGAAATCACCAGCGCGTGCTGAAACAAAGCTCTAGCTTTGGAACAACACCCATCACTTAGTGCTGTTGATGTTATCAGTATGGCACTTCGATGGCTACGGAGACTTATCTTCTTTCAGTCTCTGTCGCGCCTCTCTCTCTCTCTCTCTCTTTTCTCTCTCTCTCTCTCTCTGCATTGTAGGCTGATATTCCCTAGGCTTCCTCTCTCTGGCAGCCACGTAACACCCCCCCCCCCCCCCCACCACCTCTTGATGAAGGAAGAAACGGGCGGGTGCATAGATTGCCAGGTCTTAACCAATCATCTGCGACAGGCCCCACACTGCATTACCGCTGGTGACCTTCCCGCAGGTGGTGACAGTCATCTGTCAGCACCGACTCCCTGCCGCCCCTCCCTGTACTCTAAGGGGGGGATAATTAGGTCCGGTGGGCTGGCGGGGGTTAAACGGAGGCCACGCAGCCTCGCTAGCCAGACCGCACCGTCCCTGTCCCCGTAGCCATGATCCGGGGAGGGTGTATGCAGAAATCGGCAACTTGATCCGGACAACGCGGCAGTGAAGGGGGTGGCGGCGGGGGGGGTGGGGGGTTTCTGGGAATAGAGGGCTCTGTCGACAGAAATGGGGCGTCCGAAATGCCACGGAACGCGAACTCGTGCTGTCGCCGCCCTCGCTGTGACTGGAGAAGTGTGAACGTCCACGATCACGGGACACTGGGGGGGCGGTGTCCTTGCACCGCAGAGGGTCTAGGCCGCGGTTACGAGGCGTGGCGCTCCCATTACGCCCGCGCCACCCTTATAGCATCTGGCAGAGCCGGACTGGAGGTGGACACGCCCCCGTGATGCCTGCTCTCCTTTCCAGGAGCCAAAGCAGAACAGCTGAACATTGTTTCACCTCATTCGGAACACGAGCCCGAGCTATTCCCCGTCATCCGTCTGGCCAGATCTGTGCGCTGATGGGGGTACAAGCTGTTTAGTGCTGAGCGCAGTCTGCCCACAAACCCTTTTCCAGGCTGACAGAACCAGATCCAGAACTCCACCCACTCTCCCTCCCCAATCCGCCCACCACCGCTGCGGAGAGAGCGTCCACTCCCAGGCCTGCGTCTACCCGTCCCGTCAGAGTGGCGCCGATCTGCGTCCAGGTTCTGGCGCGTGTGAGATGCGGTCCTATAGCCCGGGTAACTTCTCCGGCTTTTGCCTCATCGTTTATGCTAATCAAACATATGGCACTGAGACAAACCAATAACCGCAGGTCCCTGCTGCCTCCTCACCAAACACAGAGAGTAGCAACATTACAATTCAGTCAAAATCCATTGCAAATGGCCCAGAGCTAGTTTGACTGTTCTGGACTATAAGTAAACAGGCAGTGGTGTCATAGAGGGAGCAATACACACCTGTTTTGGGTTTTTTTTTACCTTCCAGCCAAACACTTCTGCCCCCGCATCCCTACATATACCCCCCCCCCCCCCCCCCACACACACACACACACACACACACACACACACACACACACACACACCCACCCCATCCCCCCGGCCTCACTCTGCTGAAAGCCATTACAGAAATACAATTTCTAATGCCTTCACACAGGTCCGCGATCGACTGCAAACAAATTTATATTCAGAGAGCTACAGAGATTTATTTACTGAGCGGAGAGGAGAGAAACAAGCGAGCGTGTGAACCCTGGATGACCCCACAGCTGACACCAAGATGGATACGTGCACCATGCAAATGTGGTGAGGGAGATGTTGCCCTCAGTCATTCAGCACATCTCTGCCTGTAGAATCCCATTAACTCCAACAGCTGCCACAGTATCTCCAGGCCTGTATGAGCACCACTATACATCGCTGATTATTTCCAATTGTTTTTTAATCACTCCCCAGCAATAGTCAAAGCCTTTATTGGACCTGTAAGTGGAGGATTGCTCCAGCACTCAGAGAGGTGGTGCACACGGAGCACATGCGGGTTACAAGCTCTGGCGATCTATGAATGAAAATGAATGTTGTTCTAAGCATTCTGTCTTAATTTTTTTTTCTATTATGGAGAGTCTTCATTGGCATTGCTATTATTGCTGTTATTTTTACTGACAATAAACAGAATACATTTCATTGATGTCTCTGGAGATGAATTGTCCACTGGTACTTTAAAATATAAAAAAAATGTCTTCTCAGTTTGTGTGTGTGTGTGTGTGTGTGTGTGTGTGTGTGTGTGTACATAAGAGGGCATGAGTGAGAGTGTGTCTTTAGCATGTCTTTTTTCACTGAAGGGCTACATACTTTATTAAGTTGATAGCTAGGTGATGGTATATACACTAGTAGACTATGAGGAATGAGACAAATTAGATGATTAAGACTCGTCATTTCAGACTTTACATGTATGGAGAAAGATTCTCTCTGAACAGAAACTCATCTCAGTTCTCTGGTTTATTTCTGCATTCATAAGGTTTATATGAGGAGTACAAAAGTACATAATAGTCAACATGAAGAATTAGAGAAAGAGGGAGGGAGGGAGAGAGAGAGATAGACAACGAGAGAGAGGAGGGAACAGGGAAAGAGTGAGTGAACATGAACGACAGAATGAGAAAGAAAAATATTTTCAAACTATATATATTAATATGCACTCACTCTTAGTTTCACGCGATTTATTTTGTGAAACACTATCATAATAATGCCGGCCAGTATTTCTAATAAAACACTGGCTAATTCGTTTTCAGTTTATTCCCCTCAAACAGATCACCTGATATATGTAGCTACGTACAAAACAAAACAGTAGCAAGCTCTGGTGAAAATAACCGTCGTGTAGACGTCGTCCTCGTGGATTTCACTTTCATCGGCGTGTTTGGGGCCGACTATCGGTGAGGCAATGTTATAGGGGGAAGGATCTTTTTCAGTTCTGTGGATAAGATTATTTCCCCTTGTTTCATATCGTGAACAAAAACTGCAAAACATTTATGAGAGAAGTCACACGAAGGCAGGCATGGTTTCCTGTAGACTATTGCTTGTGTGTTACATTTATAATTCAGAAGACTTTAGCACGTTTTTAAGCGTTACTTGTGATTTAAGCTAAAGCTATCTTGCAGTTTTACAAAAAAAAATCCTTCATATGCAGCTCGTCCCCCTCATACGGGAGGCAGCTGTTAATTATCATTTGACCGGAGAATGACCTCATAACGACAGTTGTTTAGACCTCACATCATAAGTCACCGAGTCCGTTATCCAGTGACCTTCTCATTCAGTTTAACATAAATACTACTGCCACTTTGCCTTCAGTAACAACTGTTATTAAGTGGGTCTTGTATTATAATGTATCATAAATTCACAACTCTTCTCTCTGTGTGTGTGTGTGTGTGTGTGTGTGTGTGTGTGTGTGTGTGTGTGTGAGAAATTCTAGATGAAGGAGCAGACGAACACATGATAACCGAATTAAATTTAGGAATCCGAGCTCAACAATCCGCAGTTCACTTGCATGGTTGCTAACTTTAGACTCCTCGTGAGATTTGAGCGTAGGAACTACATATTAAGCATTATTGTTATATTAAATTACTATCATATATATATAGGCTACCTTATGTTTGCTGACTGTCGGCAACTAATAATAAAAAACAAAACAAATACAATAAAAATATCAATAAATAAACAGAACCAATTATTTAAAAAGTTCTTTCTCGTGATTTTGATCATGGACATTTAAAGCCTGATACAGCTGAAGCTTGTATAAGGTACCAGGATGTGACTGACGCATCAAAATATTTTGATATATTAAAAACTTCCAAGCAACTCGGTGATTAGGTTGAAAATAGTGAGGTGCATATAAACGCACAGGGAGCGAATATTAAACCGAATAACGAAGGGAAATCAAATTAGTCATTGTTTTTTCATGAGCTATTGACTCATGCTAAAGACTTTAATCCTTGGCTTGAATTCATTTCACGTCAGCAGTGCTCACAGCTGCTCAACAGAAATACCCACGTGTATTCATTTATTTTTATGCTGTGATACAAAGCCCACATAGTGTGTGTGTGTGTGTAATATTATGTATGTAATATCTCTACATTTTTACATAGAGATACATTACAATACATATACATTCATATATAATGTATATATAATGTATATATATATATATATATATATATATATATATATATATATATATATATATATATATATATATATATATATATATAATGTGTACAATCTGTTTAGTATGAGAGCCTTAACATCGTACATTATACGTTACCTTACTGTACGTTACCACTGATAAAAACATGGTTGGCCTGCACCTCTCGTGTTACATTAAGCCACAGACAAGCCGTTCGCTCTTTTTTTCACTACCTTTCCCTCTTTGGTATCATTTTGAAATGGTCATCAACAGTATATCTAGGTTCACTGCTTATAACGACACTATTTACAGGTCAAATGAGTCCTCTAAACTTGTTTGACTGGACTAGTAAACGCTCACCGAGATAAGGGAGATGTCCGGCTATTGGCCAAGAGTTAGAGGGCACGTCATCCCCATCCATCACGGATCGAATGTTTCTGCGAGGCACGTCTGTCCGGGGTCGGTGCCGGGATCCATAAGCTTGTGGAGAGTGGCGTCTACGTGACCGGACCGTCTGTGGATGGGGTTACTGTCGGTTCTAGGTTTCACCACACGGACGCTACACAAGGGGATGCTGTCATGAATTCTTATGAAGAGTTTGTGTGTGATGGAGAATTAACCACACAGTTCTCAAAAGGCAACTGTGCAACGGAGGCCAGGAATCGAGACCAAAGAGATGCTGAATTCCGATTCAAATTAGAAGAACATTTGCTAACGGAATTTTCCCAGCATCGCTTTCCGACTTTCCCCGACACTGGTGCGCGCACAAAACGCTCTCTGGACCTCGTCTACGCGGACTCGACCAGACACCCCTTCCCCCAAAATCAAGACTTCTACAGACCAATATGTCCCGATCGACCCCTAACCCCCTCCTTGGCGTGCACGCGTGAACGCGATCTTTCTGAAGTGCGCTTCTCCAACTCCTCAAACACCCTCAACTCACTCAAACAGGGAGAACACCGCGAGCGTGGGCCATCCTACGTCCAAAGAAATCACCACGCGTTTATGGACAACAATAACAAGCCTGCTGTCCCTAATATATTGCACGAGACCGTCCAACGTGGGAAAACTTTCGACTGGATGAAAGTGAAAAGAAGCCATCCTCGTGCGGGTAAGTTGGAAAGTTGCTGGAACTTTTAATGGATCCCGCAGACCTTCGCAGCAGGGTGATGAATTTGCCAGGTTAACTTAAGCTGGATTTCAGCATTCGGCATTATTAGGAATTCGTGGTTAAGTACCATAAGTGATTTTAATGCTGGCAGAATTTAATTCATACATGGTTAATGCAGGATGAAATATGTACTGGATAAAATCAGTTGTCCGGCGCTTGTTTGGTTCAAATTACGAACAATAATTAATCTGAATTCCTGTAAAATGCCTTCAGTAGTCCTCCACACGCAAAATCCCTATTTTAAACTTTAAATACTTAGAATAATAACTATTCCTATAATGTCAGAAATGAAAGCATATTAGCAAAGACAAAATTTTTATATAGAATAATTTCATATAAACAAATGTACATGACAACTCTTCCAAAATGTCAACTAAGCGATCCAAGATCTGGAAAAGTGGTAAGTGGTATCCTATCAAAGGCCAGGCTCTAGACTTGGCACGTGCGTGAGGCAGGCGGCTTATCATTACTTTACAGATTAGGCTACCCATCAGCACAACGGGGTGATGAAAACCTCAATGGTAATGCTTACCATAAAAAAAATGCAAAAACTACAAAACACTGTGATCTATTACCTACTTAGACTTTGCAACTGGCTTGCAAAGAAGCTATGAAAAATCATCGAGCAGGGATCCCCGGTTTTAACATGAGCACATTCCTTAGTGCAACCCTCTTAAACCGTGGAGAGCCCGTGTGAGGGAGTCCAGCTCCCCCTAGCTAACGTCTACACAGAGCCTACCATAAACAAGCTAAACTTTCCAAATCCAAGTGCTTAATGTAGACTGCTGTGAACAATCATTTTCACGTGTTAAATATTGTGGGCAAAATGAAAATCCTTCTCATATATATTTGGCAAAACCCAATTGTAGTCCTCAGTGTAGGAAAGTAAGAGAATTCTGTGGTACATAGCATCTTCCCATAAAATGTCACATTCAATGATGCTTGACCTGTATTACGTCAAAAGCATTTTATGTTTGTTGTGAGAGCTGTGTTAACCTGGGAATCATTCACAGCTCTGGTCATAAATCATAAAATCCAGCAATAACCATCAGACCGAGATCAGTTTATATTTGAGATGTCATCTCTCTTCAAATCAGTATTATGGCATGCACATGGTGTGCATACAGCCAGGTGGTAGATTACCCTCCCAGACCACGCTGATGATGTAAGATCACTCGCAGGCATATCCATCAGAGGAAATGTCTACATAGGGCTACAGTGCTTTGAGAGGATCAGACAGCTGTGGTCAGGAGGATGTGTTAGGGTGTTCCACTGGTCAGGAGGATGTGTTAGGGTGTTCCACTGGTCAGGAGGATGTGTTAGGGTGTTCCACTGGTCAGGAGGATGTGTTAGGGTGTTCCACTGGTCAGGATGATGTGTTAGGGTGTTCCACTGGTCAGGATGATGTGTTAGGGAGTTCCACTGGTCAGGAGGATGTGTTAGGGTGTTCCACTGGTCAGGAGGATGTGTTAGGGTGTTCCACTGGTCAGGATGATGTGTTAGGGTGTTCCACTGGTCAGGATGATGTGTTAGGGAGTTCCACTGGTCAGGAGGATGTGTTAGGGTGTTCCACTGGTCAGGAGGATGTGTTAGGGTGTTCCACTGGTCAGGAGGATGTGTTAGGGTGTTCCACTGGTCAGGATGATGTGTTAGGGTGTTCCACTGGTCAGGAGGATGGGTTAAGGAGTTCCACTGGTCAGGATGATGTGTTAGGGAGTTCCACTGGTCAGGAGGATGTGTTAGGGTGTTCCACTGGTCAGGAGGATGGGTTAGGGAGTTCCACTGGTCAGGATGATGTGTTAGGGAGTTCCACTGGTCAGGAGGATGTGTTAGGGTGTTCCACTGGTCAGGAGGATGGGTAAGGGAGTTCACTGGTCAGGAGGATGTGTTAGGGAGTTCCACTGGTCAGGAGGATGTGTTAGGGAGTTCCACCGGTCAGGATGGGGGCAAGGCCCTGAGCTTGCTATTCATCTGAAGGACATGCCACTGCATGCTACCCGTCTCTGCGGCGCCTGTCCATCAGTCCCACGGAAGCTGCGAAGGCGCTGAGAGTCCCTGGTGTCTCCGAGCGCTGGAGGAGCAGAAGGACCCTATTGTTCACGTCTGGTCTGATTATAGCAATCATGCACATCTGTCAACATCAAATTACTGGGCTGATCAAATTACTGGGGAGAGGATCTTACGCATAAGGGTTCATAGGGAAACCGTGTAAAGATCAACATTTTATGGGCATTCCATGGGTAGAGTGAAAAATAGCTTTTTCTCCCCTTGCGGCTGATTGGTCCTTGTGTATGTATCCAATTATAATATACCATAGATACAGAATGTTACCGTAGCGTGTGCGAGTTTGCAGTGCTGTTCCAACGTGCCTCTCGCCCAGGGCTGCTCCCTGCTCCCTGTTTGTTTTAGAAGACGTTGGCCTCACACGGCGTCTCGTGGGGTCCCGACAGGCCTCGCTGGTGCAGTTTATCTGCACATCACATGGCAGGAAGGATCTTCCCATTGGCAAGTACATTATAACACGGTGTTCTTAAGCACCCATTACCAAAACAACCCATCATTAGTGAATGAGCTTGTAAGGGTAGTCAACCTTGATGAAAATAAACTCCGAGATAGACGATCGATATCAAATCCGAGACGGTCTGCAGGCTGTTTTTCTTGGTGGGCGACACTGGGAGATCTTTTACTCTAAAAATGCATAAAAGCTGGTGAAACTGGATCTCACAGCATTTTGTATGTATTCCCAGTGCGACATTCTTCAATTATGCCCTGACAGCACCTGAATTACTGTGGGCTGGGAGCCCAGATGACTGAGGCAATCTGTATCGATCTTTTCTCCATTTCTTCTGCTCTCACTCAAGCTTTGTGGGCCTTGCCATCCCTGGCTGGCTGGCTGGTAAACCTTCTCCAAGTGGGCCCTTCCAAGTCATTCCTCAAACATTTAGCTTGATCTCTTTATGCCTTTTGGCTACTGCCAATTCTATTATCCAACTCCTCATTTATCAGTGTTCATATATACATTGTTTTCCTTTTTAGATGGAAATTCCTTAATTACCTGGTATTTGCCAGCAAATGTAGTGTTTGTTAGAATATCTCTGAATATTAGAGGTGACCTCAAAACCACTTTACCTCATCCGTCTTGATATTTAGACAGTTTGACTTGTTTTTGCTAGTGAAATGAGTAGGGCTCTTAAAACAGTGTCAAGAGCTATCAAAGACAGGCCATAACTCTCTATGGAGCTATCTACAGAGACTTTCACAAATTAGATGAAATGTTTGTGTATGGGTGTGTGTGTGTGTGTGTGTGTGTGGCTGGGTGTATGTGTGTGTGTGTGTGTGTTGATTCCTAAAGGTAACTGAGGCTACAACTCCTTCCATTAGCAATGAGTTAAATCATATCTTGATCAGTTATGTTAATGAAAGATTAATGTAAACACCTGAGTGTAAACACCTGAATGTAAATACCATGTTTTCCCATGATAGATGTTTTCTTAGATTTGGTGGAGGTTCAACACACACAGAAACCATCAAATGACTGATGATGATTCAATAAGCTATAGATATGAATAACTACTATAGCTTTTGGAATCATCTTCAGTATTTTGATGGTGTTCTGTGCGTGTTGAATCCTCAATAAGTCTGAGAAAACCCCGTCATGGGAAAACATTCAGGTATTTACACTCAGGCGTTTACAGTCTTGACTCAACTAATATCAGCCATCGTCATCTATGATCATCCGATAATATGAATGTTGTTTTGTTTTTAGGGAACTGCAGCTTTATTGTTAATAGAAAAGAAGATTACAAAGATGGGCAGAACCATAAGATTTAAATCTAATAGATACTAATTTGCACATGAAAACACACACACACACACACACACAGGTCAGCAAGCGGTTCAGGAGCTACAGTGAGGCCACAAGAGACCGCAGCAGCCCTGAGCGAGACGCCCTTATGTGTGTGAATGCGTTTCCCTCCAGGGAATCTTTTCCTCTGCATCCTCACCCTGCAGTACACGTGTGGTAAAGGAATGTGTGCCTAATAAAGGAAGCACGCCCACAGCCACAGTGACAGAGAAAACATGATGAATTCTGGATACGGCCCAACTGTTGGTGCGGCCCACACACTTCAGCATGGTTGGCCACATCTCAGCCCCCTCAAGGATTTTCTCCTGTGCAACCATTAAGATATTAATTAATGCTAATTTAATTTAGCATTAATTAAAATAAGTCTGAACTCATTGTCTAATTCAGTAATAACAGCAAAAATTATAATTATAGTAATTACTATAATTATAGTACTGCTGTCTGGACAATGAAAGCAACACCTCATCTCACAAAACTCTTGACCTTTGACGCGAACACCGTGACGTTGGAAGCAGGCTGAGCAAAGGTGATATTTCCTTCCCGCATTTGTGGTACCTGGCGGCCATTTGCCCCACTGTAGACCTGGAACATGGGGTGGCGGATAGCGACCGTGCCTCGCGGCTGGCCCTGACCTCCTGTGTGCCACGACCGGGTTCAGGGACAGGGTGACTGACCACTCTTCACCTCACACAGGGTCACACATTCAGCCACTCGTCACCTCTCATGGGGTCATGCGTTTACCACACATGAAAATGACCTTCACGACTGCTACACGTTCACCACCACAGAAAGTGTGTGTGGTGCGCAGATTTCAAACATGACAGTAGGCGTCTGTGCATAACTTACCCAGATTATTCACAAATGAAACTGGAAAATGTACCCTTAAAATGTAGGATAACCTCATGAAAATATGTGAGAATGTAGGTTTAACATTTACACTACAAATGTAAAAAATTTTCTTCAAAATATATATTTTTTCCAAATTCACTCTTCACTGTGTAACAGTATTATATGAACGCGAGTGTTTTTTTTGCAATAGGCTATGTAACAAAGAGAATAAATACTGCGTTAGTTCTGACATGTTACAAATTAAAACAACTGTAAACAGATTGCCAATTATTGGAGTTGCTGAATAATTGGATAATCTCAATTATTTATGTTACAGAAAGAGAAATCGTCGTTTGTATCGCATGTTGTAAACATTTTAACGATTAAGCAACGTACAGCACAGTTTCTGCAAACTATTGCTTGTCAGATCAAATGCTGCGTATTAACCGTTTTTGTATAATCCTGCGAAGGCAAACTATAGCTAATTTGTGGGAGATCCACCATAAGGTTGAATGACGTTTTGATCTTCAATTATAGAGACCGCAAACTGTTTTAATTCAAATTACATTTCGGTGCCATATGTTCGGGTTAGGGAACTCCTACCCTAATTATTTTGTAAACAAGCTAAATTCGGATGGAAAAATTGTAATAGATTATAATTTAAGGCTAATTATCACAGTAAGCCAAAGTAAGCTAACCATCCGTCTGGACAAAACTGTTATTTTTCTTGTATTGTGTTCACAGCTAAAACACAACTAATTTACGGACGGGGATTCCTTGATCCGGGAGAGGTGGACGGTGGTTTGGATCATCACGAGAACACCTTTAATGGACCTGTCGGAGTCCCACGAACCAACTTTAGCACCAAACAACTTACAGAACTAGAGAAAGAATTTCATTTTAACAAGTACCTGACTCGGGCCAGACGGGTGGAGATCGCGGGCTCGCTGCAGCTGAGCGAGACACAGGTGAAGATCTGGTTCCAAAACAGGAGAATGAAGCAGAAGAAGATGCAGCGAGAAGGCCTCGTGCCAGGACCTGTGGGTGATCCCGAGTGCAAAGAAAGTTTACCGTCAAACAAATCGGACGCAAGTCCGTCACCAGACGACACGTAGGCCTTAAGTCTTTGAATTGGTGGAATTGTTCACAGGCGCTTTACGCACCAAATTCGGTACTTTTAAAAAGGGCAAATATTGAGTAGCTTCGAAGATTGTTGATTTAAGGACAAAAATTAGTTAATAAAAATGATAAATAAATCAATAATAATAATATAATATAAGAATTGCTCACTACAATGAAGGGAAAACCTCATCTGGTGTGTTTGTTTACATGACGCTTCATAAAACTAATTTTTGCATAGGTTACATTAATGCACTTTACTATTCGTAATTTTATTTTATTTATTTATATTTATACTATACTGTTTTGTCAACAATTAGCATTGTTTAGTCTTATTTCTATCTTTTTTTCAACGTTTCGTATTGCAGATTCATCTTAGAATATGCCGTTACAAAATTAATATTTTGTTCATTTTGTTCGCTAATTAGGATTTTATACTTGGTAATCAAATGATCAAGTGAAAAGTGCCATCAAGGAAGGTTTGGGAAGGTTATTCGTAAAGCTAAATATAAATGGGAGGCACGCTAAAATAAAGCAACGAGATTAAATTCGCCAGTCGCGTTTTGAAATTTTACATTATGCAATATATTTTGATGCATGTTCAGTCTGTGGTAAGCACCTTAAGTTATCTCCATTCTCCACGGGTTTACCATATATCTACAGAGTGCTTTAAAATGAACAATAGTTTTACCTGTAGCTATTTTAAAACGGATTACAATGCAGGAAAAGAAAATCACCACATACACGGACGCGCGCGCGCTCGCAGACGCACACACACACACACACACACACACACACACACACACACACACACACACACACACACACACACACACACACACACACACACACAATACAGGTTATTCCCTGTATGGTCTTTGCGTAGGCCTACCTGTTGTATGTGTCATGTTCACGCTGCCGGTGCTTTTATCTGCAAATAAAAGCCGCTGCAAGATGATCGGTGCTTCTCGTCTTTCTAAATAATGGCTAAAAGCTGTCAACGTACTAAGTGCCTCCACTTAGCAGTGTATTTTCGGCAATTTATCGTTAGAACAGGTTAAATCGAGTGCCATAAGAGCAACCTTCACCAGTACTTTTTATTTAAAATACATCGTCCCACGAATGTGCACTTCAAGAGGGAGTAAGGCTGGTCGTATCGGAACACAGCCGAAAATGAGACCTGCATCCGCTCAACTTTATCCCTTGCAGTGCGTAAAGTGCAGTGCGTAAAAATAATATACCAGTGAGTGCAATAGCACCGTTCAAAATGCATAAGACATAGGCCTGCACGCATATCTAAGGCCTTATTTGACATTTTACCCAGTTATAGACCTTGAACTGTTATGACTGAAACGCTGCGAACACTATAATTTTCTTCAATTACCCAAGGACTGAAATAATTGCTAGAATTATCCTATACGAGGATGCATCGTGATTTATGGCAAATTGATTTATTGACAAGTGGGTTAAGTATATTGATTTCTAATTGATTTGACTTTAAGGGTGGAATGTTTGGTGCATTTTGAAAGAAGAGCGAGTAAGAGATGCCGCATCGACATGAAAACCGAATATTAAATCGGTTACAATAAATGTGAACCAGACGATACAATTGACCGTTTTTGGTTTTGAACTACAGTTAATGTGATTGGCTAGACAAAAACATTTCCTGTGAATTTTTCCCGCTTTAAATGAATTTAGTGATTTATATTGTTTTTATTGTTGTTGTTGATAATGGTGATTATGATTATGATGATGATAATAATGATGATGATGGTGGTGATGTAATTGTTTTTGTTTAATATACACAAGCAAACGAGGCTTCGGCATAAAGAAAATGTTTCCGTACATTCAACCGATGTAACGTACTGGTTAAAATGGCCCAAACCTGTTAACAAGATTTACTTTAGTTTTTTATTTTTGATATTGGAAAGAAGTCTGTTTATGCAATCAAGAAAAAATCATGACTTTTTGTTTATGTTGAAACGTCATTCTCCATACAACCACAATGCACTTAACAAACAAGCCGTTAAAAATCTTTGATAGAATTAAGTGCTTGCATTTTTCAAGTTGACCGATAAAGCAACAGTTGAAAGGCCGTGCGATGCTTTGATAAAGATTCAAATATTTCACATTTATTTAGCATTAAATCTAAAAATAAATAACGCTCTAAAAGTAAATCTCATTCCAGATCATTTTTAGTCTTTCGAAACATTTTGCTTATAAATTGACACGAAGTGTTTGCCAGGGAGCAGAATCCCGTCATGCTTTGGCCTGCTAATGTATGCGGTTACTCTAGAGTTCACCTTTCACCCCTTGACCTCTGTTATGCCTCGGGACAACAGTGACCCGGTCAGTGCCTCACTGAAAGAAGCCTGTAATATTAATTTGTATTACTCACTCGGTGTGTTTTGAGTATCTTTTCACTGTAGAAGACTGAATTTAATTTGATTAAAACTTTTATGAAAGATTTATATATCAGCAATAATAATAATGGTAATTATAATTATCTTCATCACCATCATCATCATTACTACTACTACTACAAATAATAATACGTCATAATAATGGTGATTATTATATTAATAACCAATTGTAATACAGTACAAAACAAAAAAGAAAAGCTTCATAACATAAGAAACATTTACGGATTTCTTTTTTTCTTTTTGATATTCAGCTATGAGAGTCATATGTGTACTTTCATAAAGTGTCGAATCTAAGTTAGTCTTCCATGGCGATTTAATTAGCCTCCATCTGTGCATATTTAGGTATAGGGGTGATGCATGTCCATTCAAACGACAGCTTTACACTCTTATCCTTGACGTGTCTAGGTTTGAGAAGTTCAAAAATATCACTCATCCTACCCATATAGCTCATTAAGTTTCACCTACACCGGTGTATGGCAATCTCACTGCGCATTCCAGCCCCGTTACAACCACTTGCCGTGCCTTAGTGCCCATTTTGTCGAGGTGGGATGTGAATTCGCGAATGGAAAATGTAATAGCGTCGCGCGTAGTCCTTATCGCACTGTTGCGTATTACTCAATTATTGAGCGCATACGCCGTTGCCTGTCGCCGCAATCCAGCACTGATGAGCGAACTAATGCGCTGTTTTTGATTAGCAGACTAAGCAACAGATGCGTTTGAGCGAGCAGAGACGACTTTCAGTCAAAAACCTATCGAGCTCCGAGACTGGGAAATGCACTCAGACAAAGGCACCTATTTGTAGGTTACTGAAGTAGGCTGTTCAGGGAGAGGAAATCCGCAAAACATTGTAATATAGAGAAAAGAAGCAACTTCATTGGACAGTTAACCGAGGACAGCTATTAATATTGTAATTATCATATAAAAGTATAGTACTCATTACAGCCATTTAGTCAGAAAGTATACCAAATGTGGGACTCGTTTACGCATAACGATTAATCTTAGAGTTACAAACAACTTCAAGTACCACCAATTTTGCGAGCGTTTCCTGCTAACTACTTCTTAGTCATGAAGGGTTTCAGGAAATGCTCGTAAATTTAAGAAAATTGCCAAGGTCGAGATTTCGAAGTACTTAGCGTTTCGAACGTTTTGGAAAACCCACCCACGTCATTTCAATTTTAATGTGTCCACCCACAATTCCATAATTCTTGCTCACACCACACACATAAAGTGTCAGTTTGGGTGGTGAGGGAAATAGCGCCCCCACATTTACATCACTGATTAACACTACTGCACACACCTTACAACTCCTTTACAAAACTTTACAACGGCTCTCAAATTCCATGACGGGGGCTGATTTAATTTACAAGACTTTCAAACATACAAACATTAAATAAAACATACAAATCCAGTTATACAAACTCATGATTGATCTAAATATACATCAGCAAACAAATTTAAAATGTTATGGCCGGAGCCCAGATGAGGTCACATGTCTCCACATCAGCTTCAATTGATGCGATTTGCAACTGCAACAAATAAACAAATAAACTCCCATTCATGCAAATAGATGAGATGCAGATAAGCCTGACGGACACAATATCGAGGGCTTTGACAGGACAGGTAAGATCTGGGTAGGATGGGGGACAGAATCAAACAGAGCAAGGCCATTATGACAGGGGGGGACAGAATGAGACAGAGAGCAAGGCCATTATGACACGGGGGGACAGAATGAGACAGAGAGCTAGGCCATTATGACACGGGGGGACAGAATGAGACAGAGAGCAAGGCCATTATGACACGGGGGACAGAATGAGACAGAGAGCTAGGCCATTATGACACGAGGGGACAGAATGAGACAGAGAGCAAGGCCATTATGACAGTGTTTACTGTACAGTTTAGTTCAGTGATGTAACATTAAATATATCTGTGTATACAGATGTATAATGTCAGAGACAATGACAAGACTGGTTACAGTATATCCTTCATTCTTTTACCTCCTAAAGCAGGCATACTCAACTAAATTTGTCTGCGGTCCAATTTAGGCAGATACCTGTTACCTGAGGTCCGGTGCGGCAGGGGTGGCGAACGTAAGTTGTTGAGCGGGGGTGGCGAACGTAACACTCGTGACGGAGTGTTTTTTCAATAGCCCTGAAAAAAATGCTACGGTTTTGTTTTGGTCCGTATCCAGTTAATCAGGAATGAGATTGGGTCCGGACAGGACTGCGTTCGGGTCCGGATCCGGACCGCGGTCCGCCAGTTGAGTACCCCTGTCCTAAAGTATAGTCTTGTATCAACCGCTTTAAATGATCTATTCACCTTGTCGCAGTATTAATGCAGTATTAAACCTGCTTAGGCCAGACTGTCAACAATTATCAAAGGAGCGACTCGGAGGGCCACAGCATGAAGATCACGTTTGAGGGCTTTGTCCTCAAACAAACCACCACAAGGACTAAAACACTTGTGGCTAATGGGACCCTCACTGCTTTTATTACTAAACCAAAACATTCAAAATAGAAATATGAGAGAAATTTGAGCAACAGACATGGATAAAGCAGCTCGATTTTACACATGAGCTTTACAGGAAACATCCCCATACTTCAGGGTTGTGTCTAAACAGAATGGATGTTTCCCAAAATGGCTGACTGCTGCTGTACAAAAGAACACACAATTCCACCTCATTCTCTTTATCTCCTGATCACACAATTACTCATTCTCACTCTCTCTTTACCCTCCTCTCTATCTCTCACTAACTGTACTGATATTTTATTGCTCTCGCTGGTTTCCTGATACAGGAACCCTCTAAACGAAGAATCGCCAGCCATTTGTTTATCGTCAACAGACCACACAAAAAGCGGCAAACGGGCGGGGAGGTGAGGAGCCACGGAGGTGAGGGGAATGTCAAGTGAGGAGGTGAGGTAGCAGAGACGTGAGGAGGTGCGACTCCCGAGAACAGATGTTTGGGGACAGCTTACAGCCTCAGCGAAAGAAATCTATGTGCAGAGCAAACAGCAGCACTCAGCAAAAATGGGCCCTGGGGTTAGAGCCGGGGTGGGGGAGGGGCATCTCCAGTGGAGGGGGGGGGGGGGGGGGGTGTTGAGCGGCAGAGGGGCGACACAGTAAGGTGAAAAGGTGCCATGGACACGGTGCCGTTTCCTGTTCAAGTCGGTAAGGGGCGGGGCACGGCGGGCACGGCGGCCGTGTGTGACGCCAACCTCGTTTAGCGTGCCACAGCGCCGGCGTAAATAAAGGTGCTTTCAGCCGAGGCTCCTGGGAAGCACGTCTGACCTCCAGTGGTTTGGACTGACTTTTGGAAAGTCACGCAAGCATAATGACGATAGGGGGGAGGAATAACAGTGAAGGTGGCATGCAGGGTCTGCAGAAATATCACAATATAACGACTCAAACACGTACATGGCACGGCATTAACACCACCTTAAATGACCTGGAGGGGAGGGAGATCTTTGCTTTGTCTCCTGACTAATGACGTAGCGTGTTTGCCTTCTTGTTTTGCTTCGTTACGTTTAAAGACTGTAAATGCGACTGTACACGAGCACACACACACACACACACACACACACACACACACACACACACACACACACACACACACACACACACGAGGATCAGCCCTGCCACGCTTATTTGTCTGGAGTCAACGCTCCGTTCCCCCCCATCCACACCCGGGCTGCACTGGGTACGGTTGCCATAGCAACACACTCAGGCATATGGAGAGGATTGGGGGGAGGGAGGGAGGGAGGGAGGGAAGGGGGGGTGGAGAAAGGAGGAGAGGAGGAGGAGAGGAGGAGGAAAGGAGGCACCTGGTGTGTGAGGATGCTCTTCATCTTTCAGAAGAGCCTTTGTCTTCCGCCCGTCAGCCCTGCAGGACGGCTGAAAAGGAGCACAGTTCATGAACTTTCCCCAAATTGAGGCTCTGCACAGCCATTAGCACCACACGCCCACCATCGTGCCTCCTCCACGGAGATGACGGCCGTGTCCGTGGTGTCTCCCCGCCATTACAAACTCCATCTATCTATCGAGTCATAGAAAACCACCATTAACTAAATGGCATGCGTTGGTACTGTAGAGACTACAATACAGCACAGTGATGACGCGCTGCCTGCAGTGAACAAGGACAGCAGGAATGAGCCAGTATGGTCCAGCTGACCTGCAGGAATGGGCTTGGGACCACACCTTCACACCATTACTGGGCCTGGGACCACACCTTCACACCACCACTGGGCCTGGGACCGCACCTTCACACCACCACTGGGCCTGGGACCACACCTTCACACCACCACTGGGCCTGGGACCACACCTTCACACCACCACTGAAGAAGAATCTTCATTTTCACTCTAGAAGCAGCACATAAGGACCCAGTGGTCTGGCTGGCTGGAGTTTTGGTTTTCATCTTCATCCTCTTGATTTTATCTTCTGCCTCTCTCTCTTTCTAACCCTCTTCCCCTCCATCTCTGCCTCTCTCTCTCTCTCTCTCTCTCTCTCTCTCTCTCTCTCTCTCAGCCCTCCACCGCTGCACTGTGTGCCATTTATCTTGCCCTGCCTCTCTCCCTGACCCGCTCTCAGAATGATATCAAGGCGTGACCTCCAGTCCTGCAGAGGTCAAGTGATACAAGGTCACTGGCGGGTCAGCTCAGCTGACTGGCTGACCCTGGCGAGGACTTCAGCCTCGCGACCAATCAGGCGTCGGCGCGTCTCCCCGGCAGCCTGCCTGGCAGCCTGTCACGTGAGCTCGAGCGGACCGAGGCGTCACCATGGAGATGATTAATGATGCTTTTAGTACCTGTTTAGAATGAAGCTGTCCACACCACACTGTAATTACCCGCTCCCAGACGGCAGATGCCCAACTTAATTGCTTTTTGTTTGTTGACCTGGTTTACTACAGAGAAAGATGGCGGTGGGTAGGTGAAGTGTGCACGCATGTGTGTTTTAGAGGGAAAGTGCCAGAGTACAGTAGAGGTGAGTGTGTGTGTGTGTGTGTGTGTGTGTGTGTGTCCAGGTATTCTGCACACCCACACAGTCGAGTGCAGTTGTATCTGATCTTCTCGTACCTCGAAGGCTTCGGCAGACACTTCGGAAGTTTTGTGGGCCGAAAGGAATTTTGTTTTGTTTTGCAAAGTGCTTTTGACCGTTCTTCATTTTTATGTGATTCCCTGGCAACCGCGGAGTAAACAGGAGACGTGAATAAATCTGAAATAAAGTTTCTGAATGAGCAGCTGTGATTGTAATAAGTAACATGAAATAAACGGAGAAATCGGCGAATGGAGTTCCCTCCTTTCCCAACAGACATCTATCTTCAAACAAACTCCTCTCTTCGTCAGAAAGCACTCTAGTTGCTTACAGCGCCGTAAACACGCCGTGCATTTAGTTGCCCATGAATCAGTCGATGATGACCCCGATCTGCAGAGAGCGCTCACGTTCTCAGGGGCGGAGCGTAGGAGCGGGAGACGGCCATCGGGTGGAGCGGGTGTAGCGAGGCTTTTGAACTACGCCCGTGTCGTTTGGTGGGAAAGCCGGAGCCGTGGGAAGCGTGGCACTGCCTCCACAGATCCATGAGCGTCGATTAGCCCGTGTGAGGTAGAGCCGTGTGAGGCAGAGCCGTGCGAGGTACAGTCGTGTGAGGTAGAGCCGTGCGAGGCAGAGCCGTGTGAGGTAGAGCCGTGCGAGGTAGAGCTGTGTGAGGTAGAGCCGTGTGAGGTAGAGCTGTGTGAGGTAGAGCCGTGCGAGCTAGAGCCATGTGAGGTAGAGCTGTGTGAGGTAGAGCCATGTGAGGTAGAGATGTGTGAGGTAGAGCTGTGTGAGGTAGAGCCGTGTGAGGTAGAGCTGTGTGAGGTAAAGCCGTGCGAGCTAGAGCCATGTGAGGTAGAGCTGTGTGAGGCAGAGCCGTGTGAGGTAGAGCTGTGTGAGGTAGAGCTGTGTGAGGTAGGCGGCGTGTTTCAGCTCTAGCTGGCAGGCCCTGCTGGATCAACGCCCTCCGCCACAAAGCACCGGAACGGGAGCTGCTTATAAATATGAAACTCATAACTCACATCACGGACACTGGCTGCATAATTCATCGCTTGCCATTTCATATTCAGACCTCTCCGCTTGTCCTCTGCGAACGTCCGCTGGTTCTGAAGAAAGGTCTCCCGGGCCTGGACCCACATTATGCGCGGCCGGACCGAACGATGTGTCGGCCGTGGGACCGTGCGGGGGGCTCTGTGAGAGTTTGCTCTGCGTCACCGTGTGGCTCTGGTGACACCGCGATGGCAGCGGGAAACCCAGATAAGCGTGCGCGCTTGACCTGACGGGCCCACACAAACTCCCCGTCCATAAATCTGGGCCCGGCGTAGTGCCGCGTGCCCGCCGGGCCCCGCGTGAACAGCACGGAGACGCCCGGCCAGCCGCTATCGGCGCAGGCTGCGTGAGCACCTTTCATCCCCACGCCGGTTCTCACATAACTCAGTGCCCCCCCCCTCATGCCCCCCCCCCCTCCTCCCCTCATAAATAACCCCACTATCACACGCTAATGTCCCCTTAATGCTTAGTCAATAAAGGCCACAGTGCCGTGGATTCTCTCCATACATAAATATAAACATGGTGCTCAGATTGATGTGATGGGAGAGGCCTGTTTTGGAAGGGGGGGGGGGGTTGGACCCTCGGACAGGAGAGCGGGAGGACGAGGGGAGACGTGATAAGACTTCAGGACAGAGGAAACAAGAGAGGAGACCCGACAAGGCTGGACAGAGAGGAGGAGGAAGAGAGGGAGAGAGCGGGCAGGGGAGGAGGAGACGTGAGGAGGCGGGTGGAGCGGCTGCAGGTGTTCGGGGGAGATACGGTCTGAAGCCGTGGGTCAGGAACATCTCAGCACTGACGGATCGCCCGCGGCCCACGGCGGCTAATGCAGTAATTAGTTAACCCATTGCTTCCGCCAGCGCTCACACCGGGCCTCATTTGACCCATTTGGATCAGCGCTGCCTTAACGCAAACTGTAGCGCCGCTAAATTGGGCCTCCTCCACGGACTAATCTCATCGTCAAATATAAAGAGACTGAGTTGAAAATAAGAGCTTGTAGGGAAATTAGCTACGCACGTGCCAGCAAGTTCAAAGGTATAATGCAAGAGGATGAGGGAGATATTAAGAGAGATATTAAAGCCATATAGAGTACGCTGCAAAACGCCCATAAATTATCAAGGAAGGGGAGAGAAAACTGCGTTTATGAGAAGCGGCTCGTGCAGATGTCGTGCTGCAGATGTAAATAATAGCCTGTGATAACACGAGGAAGGATATTCAGCACATAGCGGAGGCTCCGGCCGAGCCCCTCCCAGACGCCCCTCCGTGGGGACGTCTCCTCAAGGTCAGGATGGCCAAGGGAGAGGCCTTCATGGGTTACACATCTCTTACATTAACAGCTCAGCCTCGGTTGTATTTATGTCTGATCCAGACATCCTTAAGAGTGCGCTGGAACGTCCACAAAATCCAGCTCTGGTGGCCGAGCTCTTAACGGTGACGCTCATAACGTGGTTTTATGGATGTGCAATTAACGCAGACGGTTTAAGACAAGGTCGTTATCTAAGGGCGACCCCAGCCGTTCCAGCCGAGCCTGCGTGCTTATAGCGCCCAGGACAATCACGTTCATTCTGAGGACCATTATGATTAAAATTATTTGTGATCAGAGCATTTCAGTGCAGAGCAATAGGGATCTCGATGGCAGCACCTCTGATCTCACATGCGAACAGTGGATGCCCGAGGTTGGACTACACATTCAGCGCTCAGAACGCACCAGATTTGGTTCCGGTGAAGATGATGTTCTGAACAGGATGAAAGACCAAAATGATGCCAAGAAATTAATCTCTGCAGAGACTAGAACTGTGGATTGTGGAACCACAGGCTGAATCCCAGGTGCAGAAGACACAGCATGTTAGATCATCATCATCAGCGCTGGTAAAGGATTTTCTAATTGAAAAGATTGGCAGTTTAGACTAAGACCAGGATCCCTTTCTGTGAGGGATGAAGAAGGTAACTTGATTTCTAAGATTGAAATCTGCCTCCAAGTTGAAGTGACTACTGTAAATGTCACCGAGGTACTAAATAGATGAACTGACTGCAATATTGAGAGTCATGTAACAATCTGTACGAGGTGAAAGGTTTATGTCTGATGGCCCAGTCTGCTCTCCTGGGCGGCTGTACAGAAGACAGTGAATGTAGCTCTGTGTAATGGAGACAGAGGCATCCCAAAATTAGGAGAGACATTAACTGGGCTATCAATAAATAAAGTACTAATTAAAAAAAGGAACACGGGCTTTGTGGGGCAGGGGGAGAGAATACCAGAGACAACATCGCCCACCTGCACAGTGATGCGTCGCTAAGGGGCCGGCCTAGCAGAAGCTCAACCAATCACATCCTCTCCCTCCACTATGTGACTGTGCAGTGAACCCGCTACTGCCTGGCCGGCTCCGTTCGGCCTCATCGCCTGGGTGTGTGTGTGTGTGTGTGTGTGTGTGTGTGTGTGTGTGTGTGTGCTTTGAGACTTCACCATGATTAATAGCAGTAGGGGGTCTTCCCCTCCCTCTGTGCTGGAGAAAATGGAGGAAAAAGGAGAACGAGGTAGAAATGGAAGAAACGCTCAGAGAGAGAAACCATAGAGAAAGAAAGAGAGAGAGAGAGAGAGAGAGAGAGAGACCAGAGAGTGATAGGATAGAAGAAAGAGAGAAGTAGAAAGGAAAAGTGCAATAGAGAAAGAGGGAAAGGCAGACAGAGGGAGCTGGAGAGAAACACAAAGAGATGGGAGAGGGAGACAGAAATGGAGAAAGATGGAGAGAAAGATGAAGAGGAGGAGAGAGAGCGGTTTCAGTGGTGAAGCAGTGAGCAGGTAAAAGGCAGGCAGTGTTATTCTCTCTCTTCCTTCCTTCCTCTCCCCCTCACACCCTTCCTTCCTTTTTCTCTCCGTCGGTCCTTTTGTCTCTCCATCCTTCTGTCTCTCACTCCCCCATCTTTTTCCATCTCTCCCTCTCTATCTCTCCCTCCCTCTCTCCTTCCTTCTCTCTTTCTCCCTCCCTCTCTCTCTTCCTTCCTCCCTCTCTCCCTCTCTCCTTTCCTCTCTCCTCCTCCCTCTCTCCTTCCCTCCCTCTCTCTCCCTCTCTCTTCCTCTCTTTTCCTCCCTCTCTCCTTCCCTCTCTCTCCCTCTCTCCTCCTCCCTCTCTCCTTCCCTCTCTCTCTCTCCCCCTCCCTCTCTCTATTCCTCCCTCTCTCCTTCCCTCCCTCTCTCTCCCTCTCTCTTCCTCCCTCTCTCCTTCCCTCCCTCTCTCTCCCTCTCTCTTCCTCCCTCTCTCCTTCCCTCTCTCTCCCTCTCTCTTCCTCCCTCTCTCCTTCTCTCTCCCCCACTCCTTTCCCTAGAGGATAATAAAGACTGATGACACTGATGCTGTACCATCCAGCTTCCCAGCCCTCAACTGCAGAGCCATTTGCGCCATCATTTATCGCCGCCCCCCCCCCCCCCCCACCCGCGACCCCCCCTCCCCACACCACCCTCCCCCCACCCGCTCTAATTCTGCTTTAATAACCACCGGCCCCATTCATCACCTTATTGATGTGTGTGACAGACAGTGTGGTATGCACTAACACCCTGCCCTTTACTCGAGCACCGGCGGGGTCACCCAGAGGTCGCCCAGTCGATAATCGCGCTGGCCGCGCCTCGCCGTCACCCAGGAGCTGCTCGGAGGCGTGTGGAGGCGTGTGGAGACGTGTGGAGACGTGTGGAGGCGTGTAGAGATGTGTGGAGGCGTGTGACGCGCGGGCAGACCCAAGACGCGGTGACATGGAGCTGCTGACATCATCTCAATAAATACATAAATGAATGGATTCGGCAAGTGCAGAAGAAAGATCCGTCCAGGGTGGACAGGTGAAGGTCCCGGCCCACGCCGCTCTTCCTAAAGACCTCACAACCTGCTCCACCACACCCCATCCTGCTCCGCTTAGATCTTCACTTCCCTAAAGCACCATGGGCTACCTGTGTCTCCAAAGAGCAAAGACCTCAGCAGCCGTCAGCCGAGATCCCACTCACCACCTCTCCATTTGTAGCTGAGCAGCCTGGCGTACGACACCGCCCCCCATTCGATCTGGATGGAGACGAGGCGTTTCATTGGGCGGGGAGAGGCCTGGGACCATCGAAGCCCCTCCCCTCTCCTGTCTCCCTTCCACACGCTAAGCGACTGCCCTCACCCTCCGACAGCCGCCCCCATGTTGACAGTTGTATAAAATGTTAATGGACGTGGTGAGGGGACTGGGCTTTAAGCAAACACGCGGAGGGGACAGGAGGGGACAGGAGGGGACAGGAGACATCTCGGCCCTGTGCAGAGAACAGTATCGGAAGCAGCCCTGGGGGAGAAGGCGGAGCTGGAGAGTGGTGGGCGTGGCTGTGGCGGGGCAAGGCGGGATATTGAGAGAAGCTCAAAGAACACTGCAGTCCTTCTGATCCATACAGAACCAGTGGAGAGAGAGAGGGAGGGAGAGAGAGAGAGAGAGAGAGAGAGAGAGGGAAAGAGAGAGAGAGAGAGAGGGAGGCAGACAGGGTGAAAGATTGAGAAATGGATATAAATCTGATAAGATATATACAGGATATGTGATACTGGTAGTACATAGACAGACAGACAGTCGGTCAGTTAGTGTGTGAGACCCACTCCCACCTCAGTGTGTGAGACCCACTCAAACCTCAGTGTGTGAGACCCACTCCCACCTCAGTGTGTGAGACCCACTCAAACCTCAGTGTGTGGGACCCACTCCCACCTCAGTGTGTGAGACCCACTCAAACCTCAGTGTGTGAGACCCACTCCCACCTCAGTGTGTGAGACCCACTCAAACCTCAGTGTGTGGGACCCACTCCCACCTCAGTGTGTGAGACCCACTTCCACCTCAGTGACTCACCCGTGTGCTTACGTTTGTTTTCCTGACCTGAGATCTTTAGTTTAGTTCCAGCAGCTGCTCACAGTGAACCAGTAACACCAGTAACATCCACGACCAGCACGTAACACGCCAGACCTTAAAGTGGTGGGGCTTCACTGCCTACCACAAATGACCGCCTGCTTGCTCCTGTGATCAGTTTGACACACACTACACACACTACACACACTACACCATGAGCTGTTCTTCTCCTGAATGTGACACACACCCAGCAGGTTTCCCACAACATCAGTGGGATTTAAATATTAAAATCTCCAAAAGGGGTTTGTGCTCTCAAACTTAGATTACAGAATCCCGTCCTGGCCTTTCTGTATGAACTGAAGCCTTAATGTTTCAGGCCCATCTGTGTTTTTGCGCTATTATGGAATGCCAGTATAACAACACTGTTCTATACTGGACCGCACTGCAGATACTAAGTGTGAAATTACATTATGACATTTTGAAATATAATGAATACACCAGTTTGTTTGTTTTTTAGCACACCGATACTGTACCATATCAACACAGGTTTACACCCTCAACAGTCACAGTGGGGTGAGTGTAATAATCCCTCATGGTCATTCTCACACACACGCCACTGTCCCCCCGGGGCGGGGAGAGTGATTCTGGCTGCAGTCCCCGTGCTCCTGGGAGACAGCCCGGCCCGGCCCGGCCCGGCCCGGCCCGGCGAGGCCCCGTCCCTCCTCACCTCTCCCCCAGCAGGAGTACTGGAGCCTCCCCAGCTCCCGCCCCAGGCTCTAATCCGCCGCCCGCCTCCCATCGGCAAGGATCATTGAGCTAATTAATAACGTGGCACGGAGAGGGATGGGAGTCATTAAGGAGGTGCGTCTGCGCTCCTCTCTCTCCTCTTCTCTCCTCTCCTCTCCTTTCTTCATGCTGCCGGTGCCGGGCATGATGGGAAGGGGCGGGAGGGGGGGGGACAGGTTTGCAAATGCAGAGTCTCGCTTCAGCACACAAACCTCTCATACATAACTCACCACAAGAGAAGGGGGGAAATGCACGACTGGCAACACAAACGTGAGGCGTGGCCTCTTCAGCCCTGACCGAGCTGCACGCGCACACGTGTGCAGAGGTCCTGAAACGACGGCACGTCCACGTGCGCTTTGTCAGATCTGCTCTTCTTGGCACACTGCGCCACACAGCAGACGCTGTAAAAGGTACGAAATCCCCCACCACGCACCTAGACTCACACCGCCTAGACTCACACCACCTAGACTCACACCACCTAGACTCACACCGCCTAGACTCACGCCACCTAGACTCACGCCACCTAGACTCACGCCGCCTAGACTCACACCACCTAGACTCACACCACCTAGACTCACACCGCCTAGACTCACACCACCTAGACTCACGCCGCCTAGACTCACACCGCCTAGACTCACACCGCCTAGACTCACACCGCCTAGACTCACGCCGCCTAGACTCACGCCGCCTAGACTCACGCCACCTAGACTCACACCACCTAGACTCACACCACCTAGACTCACACCGCCTAGACTCACACCACCTAGACTCACTCCACCTAGACTCACGCCGCCTAGACTCACACCACCTAGACTCACACCGCCTAGACTCACACCACCTAGACTCACACCGCCTAGACTCACACCACCTAGACTCACGCCGCCTAGACTCACACCACCTAGACTCACACCGCCTAGACTCACACCACCTAGACTCACACCGCCTAGACTCACACCACCTAGACTCACACCACCTAGACTCACACCACCTAGACTCACACCGCCTAGACTCACACCACCTAGACTCACACCGCCTAGACTCACGCCACCTAGACTCACACCGCCTAGACTCACACCGCCTAGACTCACACCGCCTAGACTCACACCGCCTAGACTCACACCACCTAGACTCACGCCGCCTAGACTCACACCGCCTAGACTCACACCGCCTAGACTCACTCCACCTAGACTCACACCACCTAGACTCACACCGCCTAGACTCACACCGCCTAGACTCACACCGCCTAGACTCACGCCGCCTAGACTCACACCGCCTAGACTCACACCACCTAGACTCACACCGCCTAGACTCAAAGAACATTACACGTGCAGGGTTTCCAGCGGGTAAAGATCATCTCCTGCGGGAGGCGTCCTGAGGGAGGAACAGGACTGCGAGAGGAGGAGAGAGAGAGAGAGAGAGAGAGAGAGAGACAGACAGGCGAAGGAGGGCGGCCACTTAGCGGATCAGGCAGCTCCTGCTAATGAAAGGAAACAAGAGGAGCAATTAGCAGTGTAAACAGAGCGCGTGGAGCGACGCTGGGCCGCTCGCCCTCCCCTGACAGCGCCCCGCTAACAGGCTGCACTGGGGCTAATTGCAGGAGCTGGAAACTGAGACAAAATCAATGGGAAAACAGAGGCAGGCTAGCGGGCAGATCACTCACCGGGCCGCGCCAGCACCCCAGGGACCGGACGGGCCGAGACGTGGGAGTGGGAGCGCCGCCCGGAGCGCCATGGCGGGATAAACAAGCACACGGGCACGTGCACGCCCGCACAGACACGTGCGCGAGCTGGAAACGATGCTGCTAGTTCATTACAGATGTCGGATCTGGGCTCCCAGCATGCACACACACACACACACCAACAGAGCCCACAGACCCAACAGGTGGTGATGATCCTTCTCATGAGATGCCGTCAAACAGTATTAGTTACTATACACTAGAATTACAGAGCAGGAGTGTTCATGAGATAATGACACTGATCAGTCTAGTAACAGCCAGGATGGGGCAGCTGAGGGAGGACGAGGGGCAGCTGAGGGAGGACGAGGGGCAGCTGAGGGAGGACTGAGGGGCAGCTGAGGGAGGACAAGGGGCAGCTGAGGGAGGATGGAGGGGCAGCTGAGGGAGGACAGAGGGGCAGCTGAGGGAGGATGGAGGGGCAGCTGAGGGAGGATGGAGGGGCAGCTGAGGGAGGATGGAGGGGCAGCTGAGGGAGGACGGAGGGGCAGCTGAGGGAGGATGGAGGGGCAGCTGAGGGAGGACGGAGGGGCAGCTGAGGGAAGATGGAGGGGCAGCTGAGGGAGGATGGAGGGGCAGCTGAGGGAGGACGGAGGGGCAGCTGAGGGAGGACGGAGGGGCAGCTGAGGGAGGACAGAGGGGCAGCTGAGGGAGGACGGAGGGGCAGCTGAGGGAGGATGGAGGGGCAGCTGAGGGAGGACGGAGGGGCAGCTGAGGGAGGATGGAGGGGCAGCTGAGGGAGGATGGAGGGGCAGCTGAGGGAGGACGGAGGGGCAGCTGAGGGAGGATGGAGGGGCAGCTGAGGGAGGATGGAGGGGCAGCTGAGGGAGGATGGAGGGGCAGCTGAGGGAGGATGGAGGGGCAGCTGAGGGAGGACGGAGGGGCAGCTGAGGGAGGACGGCGTCCTCACTGCTTTGCAACTCCTCACAGACTCTGGTACTCTTCCCTCTCATGCTTCATTAATGCTGTCAAGCATGGATCAGTACTGGCTCACACACACACACACACACACACACACACACACACACACACACACACACACACACACACACGCCAGTGTGCTCCAGCAGTCTCATGCATTGACAGAGCTGCCACTCACTGCCCAGACGGATGCCCCCCAGGGGACGGACCCTGCACCTCCACACTGACTCATTTGTTTCGCTGATCTAACCACCTTTGAACCTCCCACAGAGGTGAAAGGGAGGGACGGGTCACGTTGTGTTCCTGCTGCGTCTCACGTCAAGGGCGTGTCCCCACGACCGCCACGTTGCAGTGTTACCGCCAGGAATGTGTGAGCACACGTTACTCAGCACAGCCCTGGAAGGAGAGAGGGAACAACGGAGGGGGGAGAGAGAGAGAGAGAGAGAGAGAGAGAGAGGGAGAGGGAGAGGGAGAAGGACAGCATGAGGAATGGATCTGTGTTGCTTCAGTATTCAAAGTGGCAGACATCAGGGAAAGGAAGGAAAGGCTGAGTTTACTGGCAGTATGTGGCAACCCGGAGCCGCCCAGCAGGCTGGACTGGAGTGACTGGAACCTACAGCGCCCCACTGGAGTCACTGGGTCAGTACAGGAGCTGCACTCACACACAGCGCGTGGGTCGATATAGGGGCCCCACTGGAGTGTGTGGGTCCCTACAGGGGCCACACTCACACACAGCACGTGGGTCGATATAGGGGCCCCACTGGAGTGTGTGGGTCCCTACAGGGGCCACACTCACACAACACCTGGGTGTGTGGCGCTTATTAGCGTATGTAATAATGACAAGCAAGTGAAGGAGGGACTCTGATCTGAGAACAGCGTAGCGCAGGTCAGAGCCGAGCGGCTGCCTCTCCTCCTCCTTCTCCACGCTACGGGCCCGCGCTCCACGACCCAGTCCGTGCCGACTCCTGTACGGCTCCAATGACGTCCTGGTCCTCGGGCCGAACGTCTTTGCTGGCGTGCTGCTTCTCCTGGAGACTCGGCCCGGGGCTGCGGCCACCCCGGAGTGTCCGGCCTGATTCTGTCAGAGCTGAACCTCCGCTCCACACCCCCTCCCCACGGAGGCTAATCGGGCACCAGTGGCCACCGAGTCATCTTGCTTTGAAGGGCAGGAGAACAGTGAAGGGCTGGTCAGTGGGGCTTGTGAGTCGTCCCCCCCCCCCCCCCCCCCCCCCCACTGAAGATCCCCAGCTCTGTCCATCGCCCCCCAGCATCCCTTATTAAAAAGAAGGGGGGGGGGGGTCTAAGAACAGCTCCCAAGGACACTAGGTGGAGAGCAATGGCAGTCGACAGCGTGGCAGCAAACTGCTGCGGTCTCACTGGTGTTCAGCATCCGGGCTGGATCGCATGTGATCTGAACAATATCTACATTTTCCTTCCATCCAGCGCGTCCACAGCGCGTCCACAACGCGTCTACAGCGCGTCCACAGCGTGTCCACAGCGCGTCTACAGCGCGACTACAGCGCGACTACAGCGCGACTACAGCGCGACCATAGCGCGACTACAGCGCGTCTACAGCGCGACTACAGCGCGTGACAGGACCGACATACAGTTACACTTAAACACTACAAGGAGCAGCCAATATAACCATCTCCAACAGTCTTCCGTTTATATAGTCTTTTATATATTTCATTGTCTTCCAATGCTTTAAAATGTTACGTACATGCTAATAAAATGATTTAACTAGTCATAGTATTCATCATCAAAGTCTGAGAAGTGCAGAATTTTCTGAAAAACAAATAAATTAATTCTGAAAAAAAATTATTTTCAATTAACAGTTATTTTCCATTGGTAAACTATTCAACAAAACCTAAACTACATGTATTGACAATCCTGGAACTTAAGCAGTTTAAATGAAGTGCTTGTTTATCCAACGATGCCAATAAACTAGAAACTATGTTAAAATAACACTGCTTGGAACGAAACTAGGCACAAAATAAGGATAAATACTGTATAGAGTTCACATTTTATCTTGGCAACTGCTCTGATATCAAGCCCTGAGTGAGTAGTAAGTCAGGCCCTCGGTCTCCTGTCATTTTGCCATCGTCCATCAACATGTCTGTTTTGTGCACACAGCTCCACCTATTGGCCGAAACTGGAACCGCAATTAAATTATGACTGGAAATCACGCACTGAACTGCAATATTTCTTCAGGGCTGATGTAGTTGCAAATAAAGCTATGGCTGGGCACGTGTGTGGAAAAGTACCATCTCACCTTGAAACAGAATTAGAGAAAAAGGTACTACAGCCTGGGCTGTTGCCTCTGGGGAAAATTGCTCTATAAAAAAATGGCAAAAGTATAGCTAACTTACAATCAAAAGGAGGGGGGGGGTGGCATTTAATCTTAAGTGGAGTGTGTTTAATGGCCCCATGTGTTGTATGGAGTGTGAACTACAGTATGTCAATTCATCTGGATTTAGAGTGGCTCATCAAAGCACAACACGGGAGACTCAAGCTGTCAAACATCAAAGCACACCTGACAAGCGTTCATGCTTCTGTGAGACACTGATAACCCAATCTGTCATATCTGTTTGGCAAGGCACAGAAGAGAGAGATAGAGGAAGAGAGAGAGAGAGAGAAACATGGAAGAGAATGGGTGCCATAAGACATAATTAATAGCAAAGGCGTTTCTTCTGAAGTAACTCCACCTGCTCGAAACTTGGTGGCTTGAGGCACTCAGAGACGACCGTGTCCCACTCAGAGACCGAAGTGTCCCACACAGAGACGACCGTGTCCCACTCAGAGACCGAAGTGTCCCACTCAGAGACCGGAGTATTCAGCCAATACCCAAACACCCGGAGAAAGAGACAGAAGATCTGGCAGTTTCAGTCGCTCTGACTCTCTCTCTGTCTCTTTCTTACTCCGTCTCTATCTCAATCCCTCTCTGTCTCTCTCTCACTCCATCTCTATCTCACTCACTCCATCTCACTCACTCCCTCTCCGTCTCTATCTCAATCCCTCGTCTATCCTTCTCTCTCTCTCTCTCTCTCTCTCTCTCTCTCTCTCTCTCTCTCTCTCTCTCTCTCTCTCTCCTCTTTTCTCCCTCCCTTTCAATTGACCTCAGAGCTTTACAGTGTCGGTCACTCCATCATTTGTACAGAGATGACAACCTAAGGTCATTAATCAAATTTCAATATATTTAAACATCCCTTAAATATTTACAATACAACATGAAACCAGCATAGAGAACAAACTGAACTGCTGTTGTGTTTCTCTACAGGGTTTCCCCAGTGATTACCTCCAGCCAGAGTTTAGATCCAGTCTCCAGCCAGAGTCTAGATCTAGTCTCCATCCAGAGTCTAGATCTAGTCTCCAAAAGCCACTCTGGACACCACTAGCTCATAACAGCCCTGAATCAGAGTTTAGGTGTTCTGCTCACTAACATCAGACAAATGATTCAGTTCCACTCAGCCTGTAGAATGGCATCCATTAAACAGCTGTGCCAGTGCTGTAATCAGACAGATCACTGGTCTGATGTGTGAGGAAGATCTGTAGTCTGATCCAGATCTCCAACATCTTTTAAAATGAAGGTGACCAGGCACAAAAGACTCAATCGGTAAACTGATCTAAAAAAATGAAATCAGAGGTCTGATTGTCGGGGGGGGGGGGATGCATCAGTGTTCAGATCTCAGAGAGTAGCTACATCTGGGGTCTGGCACAGTCACCATGGCAACGGCAGCTGTACCGCCATGGCAAGGGAGAGGAAGCTGAACGCTGAAATCCCCCCCCCCCCCCAATAACAAGCGCCTGCACCACCCTCCGCCCCCTCCGCCCCCTCCTCCCTCGGGTGACCCGCTGCTGAACCGGGGCTCGGAGCAGAGGTCGATGGCTCGGAGCGGCCGGCAGACAGTGAGGGATGACGGAGGCTCGGAATGAGAAAGAGAGAAAGAGCCAGCCGCACCACACAGATGGGGAGAAGAGAGAGGAAGAGAGGAAGAGAAAGAAACAAGGGACAACAGCAAATTTAATTAACATCAATGGAGGATCCTCACCAAAAAAAGGGGGGGGGGGGGGGGGTTAGGGTGAAAAAAATCATATTCCTGTTTCAGCAAAGCTGCATGGAACTGAAAGCAAAACGAATATAATTCTGCAACGGACTCTCAAGCGCACTGGCCAAATTAGAGATGTTGTCTTGCCTGGAGCTGCAGAGTAAGATTACTCCCATGTGTCATTTTAAGGCTGTACTTGGTATTGATCACGTCATACACTCACTCACTCTCTCCCTCACACACACACACACACACACACACAGATGTGTGTGAAAGTTCTTGTTGGACTTTGTGTTCATCAGTGAAAACAGGTCAAGTGGCCTGACCTTTGACCGCCTGTTCCAAAGGTCAGAACAGTTCAGATCAGCGTAGTACAGGAGTATCGTGTGTGCTCCCGTCACCTGCTAAACCTTCTGCAAGATCCACAATAATATAAATAATTAAACTTCCAATAAAATACCTAAAAGACTTTAAATAGAAGCTGAAAAATAAAATGATTTTGATTGGACACACTGTCAAAAAATAAGAGGTTCAAAGACAAGCAGAAACGGAGCCCCTCGTTTTCTCATAAGCTACTCATTCTTCTCCGTGTTGACGGAGTGTTAGGCACCTGAAAATCAGTCAGTTAAGACCCCGGTGGGCTTAATGAACATTTACACGCAGAGGTCAAACTGTTGACGGTGAGGCTGAGAGGCTGAGAGCTCCCTCTACTGGTGGAACCTGCACATTTCGCCTTCAAAACTAAAGTACTGTGTTCCCACACTGTACTGCAATTCATAGCTTTCATATTTAGCAAGTATATACACTGGTAACATAAATAAAACAATGATAAAGTCTTTACTGCATACGACCAGTGATATATTGCTATATGGGTTCATTATTGCAATATGAAAATTTGTTTTGTCAGCCATGATATATTTTTACAACCGCAGCTTTGCTTTGCTAGTATTAAGAGCACTGGAGTGCTAAAGATTTTTTTCTTGTGGCCAGGTTTTGCACTGAACAGTAGTGAATTATGTAAATACGTCTTCTAAGGGTGGGCAATACAGCATAAAAATAACACTATGATACTCAGCCTATTACCATATTATACTGAACCACAAATTTAATCCATTGCAATGACAGATTTGTACACTTTCCTATCACCATGGCCCAGATGTTTTCAGCAGCACTGGGCTGGTCTCCTACACTGGCGACTGCATCCAGAGCTCCTCCTGACTAAATGTGTCACAGCAGTGCAGGAGCAGAATTATGGGCTCGGGGGGGAGGCGGCGTTTCATCTCCACAACTGCATCAAGATATCAGAACCGGCCGAGCCCCACGGTGCAGACGTGGAGGTGCGGGGGGC